>NW_027507064.1:0-161224 GCF_052324685.1 Brachyhypopomus gauderio | reverse complement strand
ATGCAAGACTTACTACTTGTTTGGAAATGCATGTGTAACATTACAAAACATGATAAAACAGCTTGTTATCACGTCCAAACACTGTTTTTAGAACAAAATATGAGTTTTCAGTTCATTCTTCAAAAGTTGCACTTTTGCTCCAAGTTATGCTCAGAAACACTGTTTAGAGCGTTTACAGAGCCAGCAAACGCTGTTTTGAACGCCTAAATGCAAGACTTACTACTTGTTTGGAAATGCATGTGTAACATTACAAACATGATAAAACAGCTTGTTATCACGTCCAAACACTGTTTTGGAACAAAATATGAGTTTTCAGTTCATTCTTCAAAAGTTGCACTTTTGCTCCAAGTTATGCTCAGAAACACTGTTTAGAGCGTTTACAGAGCCAGCAAACGCTGTTTTGAACGCCTAAATGCAAGACTTACTACTTGTTTGGAAATGCATGTGTAACATTACAAACATGATAAAACAGCTTGTTATCACATCCAAACACTGTTTTGGAACAAAATATGAGTTGTCAGTTCATTCTTCAAAAGTTGCACTTTTGTCCCAAGTTATGCTCAGAAACACTGTTTAGAGCGTTTACAGAGCCAGCAAACGCTGTGTTGAACGCCTTAATACAAGACTTACTACTTGTTTGGAAATGCATGTGTAACATTACAAACATGATAAAACAGCTTGTTATCACATCCAAACACTGTTTTGGAACAAAATATGAGTTGTCAGTTCATTCTTCAAAAGTTGCACTTTTGCCCCAAGTTATGCTCAGAAACACTGTTTAGAGCGTTTACAGAGCCAGCAAACGCTGTTTTGAACGCCTAAATGCAAGACTTACTACTTGTTTGGAAATGCATGTGTAACATTACAAACATGATAAAACAGCTTGTTATCACGTCCAAACACTGTTTTAGAACAAAATATGAGTTTTCAGTTCATTCTTCAAAAGTTGCACTTTTGCTCCAAGTTATGCTCAGAAACACTGTTTAGAGCGCTTACAGCGCCAGCAAACGCTGTTTTGTACGCCTTAATACAAGACATACTACTTGTTTGGAAATGCATGTGTAACATTACAAACATGATAAAACAGCTTGCTATCACATCCAAACACTGTTTTGGAACAAAATATGAGTTTTCAGTTCATTCTTCAAAAGTTGCACTTTTGCTCCAAATTATGCTCAGAAACACTGTTTAGAGCGTTTACAGAGCCAGCAAACGCTGTTTTGAACGCCTAAATGCAAGACTTACTACTTGTTTGGAAATGCATGTGTAACATTACAAACATGATAAAACAGCTTGTTATCACATCCAAACACTGTTTTGGAACAAAATATGAGTTGTCAGTTCATTCTTCAAAAGTTGCACTTTTGCCCCAAGTTATGCTCAGAAACACTGTTTAGAGCGCTTACAGCGCCAGCAAACGCTGTTTTGAACGCCTTAATACAAGACTTACTACTTGTTTGGAAATGCATGTGTAACATTACAAACATGATAAAACAGCTTGTTATCACGTCCAAACACTGTTTTAGAACAAAATATGACTTTTCAGTTCATTCTTCAAAAGTTGCACTTTTGCTCCAAGTTATGCTCAGAAACACTGTTTAGAGCGCTTACAGCGCCAGCAAACGCTGTTTTGTACGCCTTAATACAAGACTTACTACTTGTTTGGAAATGCATGTGTAACATTACAAACATGATAAAACAGCTTGTTATCACATCCAAACACTGTTTTAGAACAAAATATGAGTTTTCTTTTCATTCTTCAAAAGTTGCACTTTTGCCACAAGTTATGCTCAGAAACACTGTTTAGAGCTACAGAGCCAGCAAACGCTGTTTTGAACGCCTAAAAACAAGACTTACTACTTGTTTGGAAATGCATGTGTAACATTACAAACATGATAAAACAGCTTGTTATCACATCCAAACACTGTTTTGCAACAAAATATGAGTTTTCTTTTCATTCTTCAAAGTTGCACTTTTGCCACAAGTTATGCTCAGAAACACTGTTTAGAGCGCTTACAGCGCCAGCAAACGATGTTTTGAACGCCTTAATACAAGACTTACTACTTGTTTGGAAATGCATGTGTAACATTACAAACATGATAAAACAGCTTGCTATCACATCCAAACACTGTTTTGGAACAAAATATGAGTTTTCAGTTCATTCTTCAAAAGTTGCACTTTTGCTCCAAGTTATGCTCAGAAACACTGTTTAGAGCGTTTACAGAGCCAGCAAACGCTGTTTTGAACGCCTAAATGCAAGACTTACTACTTGTTTGGAAATGCATGTGTAACATTACAAACATGATGAAACAGCTTGTTATCACATCCAAACACTGTTTTGGAACAAAATATGAGTTGTCAGTTCATTCTTCAAAAGTTGCACTTTTGCCACAAGTTATGCTCAGAAACACTGTTTAGAGCGCTTACCAGCGCCAGCAAACGCGGTTTTGAACGCCTTAATACAAGACTTACTACTTGTTTGGAAATGCATGTGTAACATTACAAACATGATAAAACAGCTTGTTATCACATCCAAACACTGTTTTGGAACAAAATATGAGTTTTCTTTTCATTCTTCAAAAGTTGCACTTTTGCCACAAGTTATGCTCAGAAACACTGTTTAGAGCGCTTACAGCGCCAGCAAACGCTGTTTGAACGCCTTAATACAAGACTTACTACTGTGTTGGAAATGCATGTGTAACATTACAAACATGATAAAACAGCTTGTTATCACGTCCAAACACTGTTTTAGAACAAAATATGAGTTTTCAGTTCATTCTTCAAAAGTTGCACTTTTGCTCCAAGTTATGCTCAGAAACACTGTTTAGAGCGCTTACAGCGCCAGCAAACGCTGTTTTGTACGCCTAATACAAGACTTACTACTTGTTTGGAAATGCATGTGTAACATTACAAACATGATAAAACAGCTTGCTATCACATCCAAACACTGTTTTGGAACAAAATATGAGTTTTCAGTTCATTCTTCAAAAGTTGCACTTTGCTCCAAGTTATGCTCAGAAACACTGTTTAGAGCGTTTACAGAGCCAGCAAACGCTGTTTTGAACGCCTAAATGCAAGACTTACTACTTGTTTGGAAATGCATGTGTAACATACAAACATGATAAAACAGCTTGTTATCACATCCAAACACTGTTTTGGAACAAAATATGAGTTGTCAGTTCATTCTTCAAAAGTTGCACTTTTGCCCCAAGTTATGCTCAGAAACACTGTTTAGAGCGTTTACAGAGCCAGCAAACGCTGTTTTGAACGCCTTAATACAAGACTTACTACTTGTTTGGAAATGCATGTGTAACATTACAAACATGATAAAACAGCTTGCTATCACATCCAAACACTGTTTTGCCAACAAAATATGAGTTTTCTTTTCATTCTTCAAAAGTTGCACTTTTGCCACAAGTTATGCTCAGAAACACTGTTTAGAGCGCTTACAGCGCCAGCAAACGCTGTTTTGAACGCCTTAATACAAGACTTACTACTTGTTTGGAAATGCATGTGTAACATTACAAACATGATAAAACAGCTTGCTATCACATCCAAACACTGTTTTGGAACAAAATATGAGTTTTCAGTTCATTCTTCAAAAGTTGCACTTTTGCTCCAAGTTATGCTCAGAAACACTGTTTAGAGCGTTTACAGAGCCAGCAAACGCTGTTTTGAACGCCTAAATGCAAGACTTACTACTTGTTTGGAAATGCATGTGTAACATTACAAACATGATGAAACAGCTTGTTATCACATCCAAACACTGTTTTGGAACAAAATATGAGTTGTCAGTTCATTCTTCAAAAGTTGCACTTTTGCCACAAGTTATGCTCAGAAACACTGTTTAGAGCGCTTACAGCGCCAGCAAACGCTGTTTTGAACGCCTTAATACAAGACTTACTACTTGTTTGGAAATGCATGTGTAACATTACAAACATGATAAAACAGCTTGCTATCACATCCAAACACTGTTTTGGAACAAAATATGAGTTTTCAGTTCATTCTTCAAAAGTTGCACTTTTGCTCCAAGTTATGCTCAGAAACACTGTTTAGAGCGTTTACAGAGCCAGCAAACGCTGTTTTGAACGCCTAAATGCAAGACTTACTACTTGTTTGGAAATGCATGTGTAACATTACAAACATGATGAAACAGCTTGTTATCACATCCAAACACTGTTTTGGAACAAAATATGAGTTGTCAGTTCATTCTTCAAAAGTTGCACTTTTGCCACAAGTTATGCTCAGAAACACTGTTTAGAGCGCTTACAGCGCCAGCAAACGCGGTTTTGAACGCCTTAATACAAGACTTACTACTTGTTTGGAAATGCATGTGTAACATTACAAACATGATAAAACAGCTTGTTATCACATCCAAACACTGTTTTGGAACAAAATATGAGTTTTCTTTTCATTCTTCAAAAGTTGCACTTTTGCCACAAGTTATGCTCAGAAACACTGTTTAGAGCGCTTACAGCGCCAGCAAACGCTGTTTTGAACGCCTTAATACAAGACTTACTACTTGTTTGGAAATGCATGTGTAACATTACAAACATGATAAAACAGCTTGTTATCACGTCCAAACACTGTTTTAGAACAAAATATGAGTTTTCAGTTCATTCTTCAAAAGTTGCACTTTTGCTCCAAGTTATGCTCAGAAACACTGTTTAGAGCGCTTACAGCGCCAGCAAACGCTGTTTTGTACGCCTTAATACAAGACTTACTACTTGTTTGGAAATGCATGTGTAACATTACAAACATGATAAAACAGCTTGCTATCACATCCAAACACTGTTTTGGAACAAAATATGAGTTTTCAGTTCATTCTTCAAAAGTTGCACTTTTGCTCCAAGTTATGCTCAGAAACACTGTTTAGAGCGTTTACAGAGCCAGCAAACGCTGTTTTGAACGCCTAAATGCAAGACTTACTACTTGTTTGGAAATGCATGTGTAACATTACAAACATGATAAAACAGCTTGTTATCACATCCAAACACTGTTTTGGAACAAAATATGAGTTGTCAGTTCATTCTTCAAAAGTTGCACTTTTGCCCCAAGTTATGCTCAGAAACACTGTTTAGAGCGTTTACAGAGCCAGCAAACGCTGTTTTGAACGCCTTAATACAAGACTTACTACTTGTTTGGAAATGCATGTGTAACATTACAAACATGATAAAACAGCTTGCTATCACATCCAAACACTGTTTTGGAACAAAATATGAGTTTTCAGTTCATTCTTCAAAAGTTGCACTTTTGCTCCAAGTTATGCTCAGAAACACTGTTTAGAGCGTTTACAGAGCCAGCAAACGCTGTTTTGAACGCCTAAATGCAAGACTTACTACTTGTTTGGAAATGCATGTGTAACATTACAAACATGATAAAACAGCTTGTTATCACATCCAAACACTGTTTTGGAACAAAATATGAGTTTTCTTTTCATTCTTCAAAAGTTGCACTTTTGCCACAAGTTATGCTCAGAAACACTGTTTAGAGCGCTTACAGCGCCAGCAAACGCTGTTTTGAACGCCTTAATACAAGACTTACTACTTGTTTGGAAATGCATGTGTAACATTACAAACATGATAAAACAGCTTGTTATCACGTCCAAACACTGTTTTGGAACAAAATATGAGTTTTCAGTTCATTCTTCAAAAGTTGCACTTTTGCTCCAAGTTATGCTCAGAAACACTGTTTAGAGCGTTTACAGAGCCAGCAAACGCTGTTTTGAACGCCTAAATGCAAGACTTACTACTTGTTTGGAAATGCATGTGTAACATTACAAACATGATAAAACAGCTTGTTATCACATCCAAACACTGTTTTGGAACAAAATATGAGTTTTCTTTTCATTCTTCAAAAGTTGCACTTTTGCCACAAGTTATGCTCAGAAACACTGTTTAGAGCGCTTACAGCGCCAGCAAACGCTGTTTTGAACGCCTTAATACAAGACTTACTACTTGTTTGGAAATGCATGTGTAACATTACAAACATGATAAAACAGCGTGTTATCACGTCCAAACACTGTTTTAGAACAAAATATGAGTTTTCAGTTCATTCTTCAAAAGTTGCACTTTTGCTCCAAGTTATGCTCAGAAACACTGTTTAGAGCGCTTACAGCGCCAGCAAACGCTGTTTTTGAACGCCTTAATACAAGACTTACTACTTGTTTGGAAATGCATGTGTAACATTACAAACATGATAAAACAGCTTGTTATCACGTCCAAACACTGTTTTAGAACAAAATATGAGTTTTCAGTTCATTCTTCAAAAGTTGCACTTTTGCTCCAAGTTATGCTCAGAAACACTGTTTAGAGCGCTTACAGCGCCAGCAAACGCTGTTTTGTACGCCTTAATACAAGACTTACTACTTGTTTGGAAATGCATGTGTAACATTACAAACATGATAAAACAGCTTGCTATCACATCCAAACACTGTTTTGGAACAAAATATGAGTTTTCAGTTCATTCTTCAAAAGTTGCACTTTTGCTCCAAGTTATGCTCAGAAACACTGTTTAGAGCGTTTACAGAGCCAGCAAACGCTGTTTTGAACGCCTAAATGCAAGACTTACTACTTGTTTGGAAATGCATGTGTAACATTACAAACATGATAAAACAGCTTGTTATCACATCCAAACACTGTTTTGGAACAAAATATGAGTTGTCAGTTCATTCTTCAAAAGTTGCACTTTTGCCCCAAGTTATGCTCAGAAACACTGTTTAGAGCGTTTACAGAGCCAGCAAACGCTGTTTTGAACGCCTTAATACAAGACTTACTACTTGTTTGGAAATGCATGTGTAACATTACAAACATGATAAAACAGCTTGCTATCACATCCAAACACTGTTTTGGAACAAAATATGAGTTTTCAGTTCATTCTTCAAAAGTTGCACTTTTGCTCCAAGTTATGCTCAGAAACACTGTTTAGAGCGTTTACAGAGCCAGCAAACGCTGTTTTGAACGCCTAAATGCAAGACTTACTACTTGTTTGGAAATGCATGTGTAACATTACAAACATGATAAAACAGCTTGTTATCACATCCAAACACTGTTTTGGAACAAAATATGAGTTTTCTTTTCATTCTTCAAAAGTTGCACTTTTGCCACAAGTTATGCTCAGAAACACTGTTTAGAGCGCTTACAGCGCCAGCAAACGCTGTTTTGAACGCCTTAATACGAGACTTACTACTTGTTTGGAAATGCATGTGTAACATTACAAACATGATAAAACAGCTTGTTATCACATCCAAACACTGTTTTGGAACAAAATATGAGTTGTCAGTTCATTCTTCAAAAGTTGCACTTTTGCCACAAGTTATGCTCAGAAACACTGTTTAGAGCTACAGAGCCAGCAAACGCTGTTTTGAACGCCTAAATACAAGACTTACTACTTGTTTGGAAATGCATGTGTAACATTACAAACATGATAAAACAGCTTGTTATCACATCCAAACACTGTTTTGCAACAAAATATGAGTTTTCTTTTCATTCTTCAAAAGTTGCACTTTTGCCACAAGTTATGCTCAGAAACACTGTTTAGAGCGCTTACAGCGCCAGCAAACGCTGTTTTGAACGCCTTAATACAAGACTTACTACTTGTTTGGAAATGCATGTGTAACATTACAAACATGATAAAACAGCTTGCTATCACATCCAAACACTATTTTGGAACAAAATATGAGTTTTCAGTTCATTCTTCAAAAGTTGCACTTTTGCTCCAAGTTATGCTCAGAAACACTGTTTAGAGCGTTTACAGAGCCAGCAAACGCTGTTTTGAACGCCTAAATGCAAGACTTACTACTTGTTTGGAAATGCATGTGTAACATTACAAACATGATAAAACAGCTTGTTATCACATCCAAACACTGTTTTGGAACAAAATATGAGTTGTCAGTTCATTCTTCAAAAGTTGCACTTTTGCCACAAGTTATGCTCAGAAACACTGTTTAGAGCGCTTACAGCGCCAGCAAACGCGGTTTTGAACGCCTTAATACAAGACTTACTACTTGTTTGGAAATGCATGTGTAACATTACAAACATGATAAAACAGCTTGTTATCACATCCAAACACTGTTTTGGAACAAAATATGAGTTTTCTTTTCATTCTTCAAAAGTTGCACTTTTGCCACAAGTTATGCTCAGAAACACTGTTTAGAGCGCTTACAGCGCCAGCAAACGCTGTTTTGAACGCCTTAATACAAGACTTACTACTTGTTTGGAAATGCATGTGTAACATTACAAACATGATAAAACAGCTTGTTATCACGTCCAAACACTGTTTTAGAACAAAATATGAGTTTTCAGTTCATTCTTCAAAAGTTGCACTTTTGCTCCAAGTTATGCTCAGAAACACTGTTTAGAGCGCTTACAGCGCCAGCAAACGCTGTTTTGTACGCCTTAATACAAGACTTACTACTTGTTTGGAAATGCATGTGTAACATTACAAACATGATAAAACAGCTTGCTATCACATCCAAACACTGTTTTGGAACAAAATATGAGTTTTCAGTTCATTCTTCAAAAGTTGCACTTTTGCTCCAAGTTATGCTCAGAAACACTGTTTAGAGCGTTTACAGAGCCAGCAAACGCTGTTTTGAACGCCTAAATGCAAGACTTACTACTTGTTTGGAAATGCATGTGTAACATTACAAACATGATAAAACAGCTTGTTATCACATCCAAACACTGTTTTGGAACAAAATATGAGTTGTCAGTTCATTCTTCAAAAGTTGCACTTTTGCCACAAGTTATGCTCAGAAACACTGTTTAGAGCGTTTACAGAGCCAGCAAACGCTGTTTTGAACGCCTTAATACAAGACTTACTACTTGTTTGGAAATGCATGTGTAACATTACAAACATGATAAAACAGCTTGCTATCACATCCAAACACTGTTTTGGAACAAAATATGAGTTTTCAGTTCATTCTTCAAAAGTTGCACTTTTGCTCCAAGTTATGCTCAGAAACACTGTTTAGAGCGTTTACAGAGCCAGCAAACGCTGTTTTGAACGCCTAAATGCAAGACTTACTACTTGTTTGGAAATGCATGTGTAACATTACAAACATGATAAAACAGCTTGTTATCACGTCCAAACACTGTTTTAGAACAAAATATGAGTTTTCAGTTCATTCTTCAAAAGTTGCACTTTTGCTCCAAGTTATGCTCAGAAACACTGTTTAGAGCGCTTACAGCGCCAGCAAACGCTGTTTTGTACGCCTTAATACAAGACTTACTACTTGTTTGGAAATGCATGTGTAACATTACAAACATGATAAAACAGCTTGTTATCACATCCAAACACTGTTTTAGAACAAAATATGAGTTTTCTTTTCATTCTTCAAAAGTTGCACTTTTGCCACAAGTTATGCTCAGAAACACTGTTTAGAGCTACAGAGCCAGCAAACGCTGTTTTGAACGCCTAAATACAAGACTTACTACTTGTTTGGAAATGCATGTGTAACATTACAAACATGATAAAACAGCTTGTTATCACATCCAAACACTGTTTTGCAACAAAATATGAGTTTTCTTTTCATTCTTCAAAAGTTGCACTTTTGCCACAAGTTATGCTCAGAAACACTGTTTAGAGCGCTTACAGCGCCAGCAAACGCTGTTTTGAACGCCTTAATACAAGACTTACTACTTGTTTGGAAATGCATGTGTAACATTACAAACATGATAAAACAGCTTGCTATCACATCCAAACACTGTTTTGGAACAAAATATGAGTTTTCAGTTCATTCTTCAAAAGTTGCACTTTTGCTCCAAGTTATGCTCAGAAACACTGTTTAGAGCGTTTACAGAGCCAGCAAACGCTGTTTTGAACGCCTAAATGCAAGACTTACTACTTGTTTGGAAATGCATGTGTAACATTACAAACATGATAAAACAGCTTGTTATCACATCCAAACACTGTTTTGGAACAAAATATGAGTTGTCAGTTCATTCTTCAAAAGTTGCACTTTTGCCACAAGTTATGCTCAGAAACACTGTTTAGAGCGCTTAGAGCGCCAGCAAACGCGGTTTTGAACGCCTTAATACAAGACTTACTACTTGTTTGGAAATGCATGTGTAACATTACAAACATGATAAAACAGCTTGTTATCACATCCAAACACTGTTTTGGAACAAAATATGAGTTTTCTTTTCATTCTTCAAAAGTTGCACTTTTGCCACAAGTTATGCTCAGAAACACTGTTTAGAGCGCTTACAGCGCCAGCAAACGCTGTTTTGAACGCCTTAATACAAGACTTACTACTTGTTTGGAAATGCATGTGTAACATTACAAACATGATAAAACAGCTTGTTATCACGTCCAAACACTGTTTTAGAACAAAATATGAGTTTTCAGTTCATTCTTCAAAAGTTGCACTTTTGCTCCAAGTTATGCTCAGAAACACTGTTTAGAGCGCTTACAGCGCCAGCAAACGCTGTTTTGTACGCCTTAATACAAGACTTACTACTTGTTTGGAAATGCATGTGTAACATTACAAACATGATAAAACAGCTTGCTATCACATCCAAACACTGTTTTGGAACAAAATATGAGTTTTCAGTTCATTCTTCAAAAGTTGCACTTTTGCTCCAAGTTATGCTCAGAAACACTGTTTAGAGCGTTTACAGAGCCAGCAAACGCTGTTTTGAACGCCTAAATGCAAGACTTACTACTTGTTTGGAAATGCATGTGTAACATTACAAACATGATAAAACAGCTTGTTATCACATCCAAACACTGTTTTGGAACAAAATATGAGTTGTCAGTTCATTCTTCAAAAGTTGCACTTTTGCCCCAAGTTATGCTCAGAAACACTGTTTAGAGCGTTTACAGAGCCAGCAAACGCTGTTTTGAACGCCTTAATACAAGACTTATTACTTGTTTGGAAATGCATGTGTAACATTACAAACATGATAAAACAGCTTGCTATCACATCCAAACACTGTTTTGGAACAAAATATGAGTTTTCAGTTCATTCTTCAAAAGTTGCACTTTTGCTCCAAGTTATGCTCAGAAACACTGTTTAGAGCGTTTACAGAGCCAGCAAACGCTGTTTTGAACGCCTAAATGCAAGACTTACTACTTGTTTGGAAATGCATGTGTAACATTACAAACATGATAAAACAGCTTGTTATCACGTCCAAACACTGTTTTGGAACAAAATATGAGTTTTCAGTTCATTCTTCAAAAGTTGCACTTTTGCTCCAAGTTATGCTCAGAAACACTGTTTAGAGCGTTTACAGAGCCAGCAAACGCTGTTTTGAACGCCTAAATGCAAGACTTACTACTTGTTTGGAAATGCATGTGTAACATTACAAACATGATAAAACAGCTTGTTATCACATCCAAACACTGTTTTAGAACAAAATATGAGTTTTCTTTTCATTCTTCAAAAGTTGCACTTTTGCCACAAGTTATGCTCAGAAACACTGTTTAGAGCTACAGAGCCAGCAAACGCTGTTTTGAACGCCTAAATACAAGACTTACTACTTGTTTGGAAATGCATGTGTAACATTACAAACATGATAAAACAGCTTGTTATCACATCCAAACACTGTTTTGCAACAAAATATGAGTTTTCTTTTCATTCTTCAAAAGTTGCACTTTTGCCACAAGTTATGCTCAGAAACACTGTTTAGAGCGCTTACAGCGCCAGCAAACGCTGTTTTGAACGCCTTAATACAAGACTTACTACTTGTTTGGAAATGCATGTGTAACATTACAAACATGATAAAACAGCTTGCTATCACATCCAAACACTGTTTTGGAACAAAATATGAGTTTTCAGTTCATTCTTCAAAAGTTGCACTTTTGCTCCAAGTTATGCTCAGAAACACTGTTTAGAGCGTTTACAGAGCCAGCAAACGCTGTTTTGAACGCCTAAATGCAAGACTTACTACTTGTTTGGAAATGCATGTGTAACATTACAAACATGATAAAACAGCTTGTTATCACATCCAAACACAGTTTTGGAACAAAATATGAGTTGTCAGTTCATTCTTCAAAAGTTGCACTTTTGCCACAAGTTATGCTCAGAAACACTGTTTAGAGCGCTTACAGCGCCAGCAAACGCGGTTTTGAACGCCTTAATACAAGACTTACTACTTGTTTGGAAATGCATGTGTAACATTACAAACATGATAAAACAGCTTGTTATCACATCCAAACACTGTTTTGGAACAAAATATGAGTTTTCTTTTCATTCTTCAAAAGTTGCACTTTTGCCACAAGTTATGCTCAGAAACACTGTTTAGAGCGCTTACAGCGCCAGCAAACGCTGTTTTGAACGCCTTAATACAAGACTTACTACTTGTTTGGAAATGCATGTGTAACATTACAAACATGATAAAACAGCTTGTTATCACGTCCAAACACTGTTTTAGAACAAAATATGAGTTTTCAGTTCATTCTTCAAAAGTTGCACTTTTGCTCCAAGTTATGCTCAGAAACACTGTTTAGAGCGCTTACAGCGCCAGCAAACGCTGTTTTGTACGCCTTAATACAAGACTTACTACTTGTTTGGAAATGCATGTGTAACATTACAAACATGATAAAACAGCTTGCTATCACATCCAAACACTGTTTTGGAACAAAATATGAGTTTTCAGTTCATTCTTCAAAAGTTGCACTTTTGCTCCAAGTTATGCTCAGAAACACTGTTTAGAGCGCTTACAGCGCCAGCAAACGCTGTTTTGAACGCCTAAATGCAAGACTTACTACTTGTTTGGAAATGCATGTGTAACATTACAAACATGATAAAACAGCTTGCTATCACATCCAAACACTGTTTTGGAACAAAATATGAGTTTTCAGTTCATTCTTCAAAAGTTGCACTTTTGCTCCAAGTTATGCTCAGAAACACTGTTTAGAGCGTTTACAGAGCCAGCAAACGCTGTTTTGAACGCCTTAATACAAGACTTACTACTTGTTTGGAAATGCATGTGTAACATTACAAACATGATAAAACAGCTTGCTATCACATCCAAACACTGTTTTGGAACAAAATATGAGTTTTCAGTTCATTCTTCAAAAGTTGCACTTTTGCCACAAGTTATGCTCAGAAACACTGTTTAGAGCGCTTACAGCGCCAGCAAACGCTGTTTTGAACGCCTTAATACAAGACTTACTACTTGTTTGGAAATGCATGTGTAACATTACAAACATGATAAAACAGCTTGTTATCACGTCCAAACACTGTTTTAGAACAAAATATGAGTTTTCAGTTCATTCTTCAAAAGTTGCACTTTTGCTCCAAGTTATGCTCAGAAACACTGTTTAGAGCGCTTACAGCGCCAGCAAACGCTGTTTTGTACGCCTTAATACAAGACTTACTACTTGTTTGGAAATGCATGTGTAACATTACAAACATGATAAAACAGCTTGTTATCACATCCAAACACTGTTTTAGAACAAAATATGAGTTTTCTTTTCATTCTTCAAAAGTTGCACTTTTGCCACAAGTTATGCTCAGAAACACTGTTTAGAGCTACAGAGCCAGCAAACGCTGTTTTGAACGCCTAAATACAAGACTTACTACTTGTTTGGAAATGCATGTGTAACATTACAAACATGATAAAACAGCTTGTTATCACATCCAAACACTGTTTTGCAACAAAATATGAGTTTTCTTTTCATTCTTCAAAAGTTGCACTTTTGCCACAAGTTATGCTCAGAAACACTGTTTAGAGCGCTTACAGCGCCAGCAAACGCTGTTTTGAACGCCTTAATACAAGACTTACTACTTGTTTGGAAATGCATGTGTAACATTACAAACATGATAAAACAGCTTGTTATCACGTCCAAACACTGTTTTAGAACAAAATATGAGTTTTCAGTTCATTCTTCAAAAGTTGCACTTTTGCTCCAAGTTATGCTCAGAAACACTGTTTAGAGCGCTTACAGCGCCAGCAAACGCTGTTTTGTACGCCTTAATACAAGACTTACTACTTGTTTGGAAATGCATGTGTAACATTACAAACATGATAAAACAGCTTGCTATCACATCCAAACACTGTTTTGGAACAAAATATGAGTTTTCAGTTCATTCTTCAAAAGTTGCACTTTTGCTCCAAGTTATGCTCAGAAACACTGTTTAGAGCGTTTACAGAGCCAGCAAACGCTGTTTTGAACGCCTAAATGCAAGACTTACTACTTGTTTGGAAATGCATGTGTAACATTACAAACATGATAAAACAGCTTGTTATCACATCCAAACACTGTTTTGGAACAAAATATGAGTTGTCAGTTCATTCTTCAAAAGTTGCACTTTTGCCACAAGTTATGCTCAGAAACACTGTTTAGAGCGCTTACAGCGCCAGCAAACGCGGTTTTGAACGCCTTAATACATGACTTACTACTTGTTTGGAAATGCATGTGTAACATTACAAACATGATAAAACAGCTTGTTATCACATCCAAACACTGTTTTGGAACAAAATATGAGTTTTCTTTTCATTCTTCAAAAGTTGCACTTTTGCCACAAGTTATGCTCAGAAACACTGTTTAGAGCGCTTACAGCGCCAGCAAACGCTGTTTTGAACGCCTTAATACAAGACTTACTACTTGTTTGGAAATGCATGTGTAACATTACAAACATGATAAAACAGCTTGTTATCACGTCCAAACACTGTTTTAGAACAAAATATGAGTTTTCAGTTCATTCTTCAAAAGTTGCACTTTTGCTCCAAGTTATGCTCAGAAACACTGTTTAGAGCGCTTACAGCGCCAGCAAACGCTGTTTTGTACGCCTTAATACAAGACTTACTACTTGTTTGGAAATGCATGTGTAACATTACAAACATGATAAAACAGCTTGTTATCACATCCAAACACTGTTTTAGAACAAAATATGAGTTTTCTTTTCATTCTTCAAAAGTTGCACTTTTGCCACAAGTTATGCTCAGAAACACTGTTTAGAGCTACAGAGCCAGCAAACGCTGTTTTGAACGCCTAAATACAAGACTTACTACTTGTTTGGAAATGCATGTGTAACATTACAAACATGATAAAACAGCTTGCTATCACATCCAAACACTGTTTTGGAACAAAATATGAGTTTTCAGTTCATTCTTCAAAAGTTGCACTTTTGCTCCAAGTTATGCTCAGAAACACTGTTTAGAGCATTTACAGAGCCAGCAAACGCTGTTTTGAACGCCTAAATGCAAGACTTACTACTTGTTTGGAAATGCATGTGTAACATTACAAACATGATAAAACAGCTTGTTATCACATCCAAACACTGTTTTGGAACAAAATATGAGTTGTCAGTTCATTCTTCAAAAGTTGCACTTTTGCCACAAGTTATGCTCAGAAACACTGTTTAGAGCGCTTACAGCGCCAGCAAACGCGGTTTTGAACGCCTTAATACAAGACTTACTACTTGTTTGGAAATGCATGTGTAACATTACAAACATGATAAAACAGCTTGTTATCACATCCAAACACTGTTTTGGAACAAAATATGAGTTTTCTTTTCATTCTTCAAAAGTTGCACTTTTGCCACAAGTTATGCTCAGAAACACTGTTTAGAGCGCTTACAGCGCCAGCAAACGCTGTTTTGAACGCCTTAATACAAGACTTACTACTTGTTTGGAAATGCATGTGTAACATTACAAACATGATAAAACAGCTTGTTATCACGTCCAAACACTGTTTTAGAACAAAATATGAGTTTCCAGTTCATTCTTCAAAAGTTGCACTTTTGCTCCAAGTTATGCTCAGAAACACTGTTTAGAGCGCTTACAGCGCCAGCAAACGCTGTTTTGTACGCCTTAATACAAGACTTACTACTTGTTTGGAAATGCATGTGTAACATTACAAACATGATAAAACAGCTTGCTATCACATCCAAACACTGTTTTGGAACAAAATATGAGTTTTCAGTTCATTCTTCAAAAGTTGCACTTTTGCTCCAAGTTATGCTCAGAAACACTGTTTAGAGCGTTTACAGAGCCAGCAAACGCTGTTTTGAACGCCTAAATGCAAGACTTACTACTTGTTTGGAAATGCATGTGTAACATTACAAACATGATAAAACAGCTTGTTATCACATCCAAACACTGTTTTGGAACAAAATATGAGTTGTCAGTTCATTCTTCAAAAGTTGCACTTTTGCCCCAAGTTATGCTCAGAAACACTGTTTAGAGCGTTTACAGAGCCAGCAAACGCTGTTTTGAACGCCTTAATACAAGACTTACTACTTGTTTGGAAATGCATGTGTAACATTACAAACATGATAAAACAGCTTGCTATCACATCCAAACACTGTTTTGGAACAAAATATGAGTTTTCTTTTCATTCTTCAAAAGTTGCACTTTTGCCACAAGTTATGCTCAGAAACACTGTTTAGAGCGCTTACAGCGCCAGCAAACGCTGTTTTGAACGCCTTAATACAAGACTTACTACTTGTTTGGAAATGCATGTGTAACATTACAAACATGATAAAACAGCTTGCTATCACATCCAAACACTGTTTTGGAACAAAATATGAGTTTTCAGTTCATTCTTCAAAAGTTGCACTTTTGCTCCAAGTTATGCTCAGAAACACTGTTTAGAGCATTTACAGAGCCAGCAAACGCTGTTTTGAACGCCTAAATGCAAGACTTACTACTTGTTTGGAAATGCATGTGTAACATTACAAACATGATAAAACAGCTTGTTATCACATCCAAACACTGTTTTGGAACAAAATATGAGTTGTCAGTTAATTCTTCAAAAGTTGCACTTTTGCCACAAGTTATGCTCAGAAACACTGTTTAGAGCGCTTACAGCGCCAGCAAACGCGGTTTTGAACGCCTTAATACAAGACTTACTACTTGTTTGGAAATGCATGTGTAACATTACAAACATGATAAAACAGCTTGTTATCACGTCTGAACACTGTTTTAGAACAAAATATGAGTTTTCAGTTCATTCTTCAAAAGTTGCACTTTTGCTCCAAGTTATGCTCAGAAACACTGTTTAGAGCGCTTACAGCGCCAGCAAACGCTGTTTTGTACGCCTTAATACAAGACTTACTACTTGTTTGGAAATGCATGTGTAACATTACAAACATGATAAAACAGCTTGCTATCACATCCAAACACTGTTTTGGAACAAAATATGAGTTTTCAGTTCATTCTTCAAAAGTTGCACTTTTGCTCCAAGTTATGCTCAGAAACACTGTTTAGAGCGTTTACAGAGCCAGCAAACGCTGTTTTGAACGCCTAAATGCAAGACTTACTACTTGTTTGGAAATGCATGTGTAACATTACAAACATGATAAAACAGCTTGTTATCACATCCAAACACTGTTTTGGAACAAAATATGAGTTGTCAGTTCATTCTTCAAAAGTTGCACTTTTGCCACAAGTTATGCTCAGAAACACTGTTTAGAGCGCTTACAGCGCCAGCAAACGCGGTTTTGAACGCCTTAATACAAGACTTACTACTTGTTTGGAAATGCATGTGTAACATTACAAACATGATAAAACAGCTTGTTATCACATCCAAACACTGTTTTGGAACAAAATATGAGTTTTCTTTTCATTCTTCAAAAGTTGCACTTTTGCCACAAGTTATGCTCAGAAACACTGTTTAGAGCGCTTACAGCGCCAGCAAACGCTGTTTTGAACGCCTTAATACAAGACTTACTACTTGTTTGGAAATGCATGTGTAACATTACAAACATGATAAAACAGCTTGTTATCACGTCCAAACACTGTTTTAGAACAAAATATGAGTTTCCAGTTCATTCTTCAAAAGTTGCACTTTTGCTCCAAGTTATGCTCAGAAACACTGTTTAGAGCGCTTACAGCGCCAGCAAACGCTGTTTTGTACGCCTTAATACAAGACTTACTACTTGTTTGGAAATGCATGTGTAACATTACAAACATGATAAAACAGCTTGCTATCACATCCAAACACTGTTTTGGAACAAAATATGAGTTTTCAGTTCATTCTTCAAAAGTTGCACTTTTGCTCCAAGTTATGCTCAGAAACACTGTTTAGAGCGTTTACAGAGCCAGCAAACGCTGTTTTGAACGCCTAAATGCAAGACTTACTACTTGTTTGGAAATGCATGTGTAACATTACAAACATGATAAAACAGCTTGTTATCACATCCAAACACTGTTTTGGAACAAAATATGAGTTGTCAGTTCATTCTTCAAAAGTTGCACTTTTGCCCCAAGTTATGCTCAGAAACACTGTTTAGAGCGTTTACAGAGCCAGCAAACGCTGTTTTGAACGCCTTAATACAAGACTTACTACTTGTTTGGAAATGCATGTGTAACATTACAAACATGATAAAACAGCTTGCTATCACATCCAAACACTGTTTTGGAACAAAATATGAGTTTTCAGTTCATTCTTCAAAAGTTGCACTTTTGCCACAAGTTATGCTCAGAAACACTGTTTAGAGCGCTTACAGCGCCAGCAAACGCTGTTTTGAACGCCTTAATACAAGACTTACTACTTGTTTGGAAATGCATGTGTAACATTACAAACATGATAAAACAGCTTGTTATCACGTCCAAACACTGTTTTAGAACAAAATATGAGTTTTCAGTTCATTCTTCAAAAGTTGCACTTTTGCTCCAAGTTATGCTCAGAAACACTGTTTAGAGCGCTTACAGCGCCAGCAAACGCTGTTTTGTACGCCTTAATACAAGACTTACTACTTGTTTGGAAATGCATGTGTAACATTACAAACATGATAAAACAGCTTGTTATCACATCCAAACACTGTTTTAGAACAAAATATGAGTTTTCTTTTCATTCTTCAAAAGTTGCACTTTTGCCACAAGTTATGCTCAGAAACACTGTTTAGAGCTACAGAGCCAGCAAACGCTGTTTTGAACGCCTAAATACAAGACTTACTACTTGTTTGGAAATGCATGTGTAACATTACAAACATGATAAAACAGCTTGTTATCACATCCAAACACTGTTTTGCAACAAAATATGAGTTTTCTTTTCATTCTTCAAAAGTTGCACTTTTGCCACAAGTTATGCTCAGAAACACTGTTTAGAGCGCTTACAGCGCCAGCAAACGCTGTTTTGAACGCCTTAATACAAGACTTACTACTTGTTTGGAAATGCATGTGTAACATTACAAACATGATAAAACAGCTTGTTATCACGTCCAAACACTGTTTTAGAACAAAATATGAGTTTTCAGTTCATTCTTCAAAAGTTGCACTTTTGCTCCAAGTTATGCTCAGAAACACTGTTTAGAGCGCTTACAGCGCCAGCAAACGCTGTTTTGTACGCCTTAATACAAGACTTACTACTTGTTTGGAAATGCATGTGTAACATTACAAACATGATAAAACAGCTTGCTATCACATCCAAACACTGTTTTGGAACAAAATATGAGTTTTCAGTTCATTCTTCAAAAGTTGCACTTTTGCTCCAAGTTATGCTCAGAAACACTGTTTAGAGCGTTTACAGAGCCAGCAAACGCTGTTTTGAACGCCTAAATGCAAGACTTACTACTTGTTTGGAAATGCATGTGTAACATTACAAACATGATAAAACAGCTTGTTATCACATCCAAACACTGTTTTGGAACAAAATATGAGTTGTCAGTTCATTCTTCAAAAGTTGCACTTTTGCCACAAGTTATGCTCAGAAACACTGTTTAGAGCGCTTACAGCGCCAGCAAACGCGGTTTTGAACGCCTTAATACATGACTTACTACTTGTTTGGAAATGCATGTGTAACATTACAAACATGATAAAACAGCTTGTTATCACATCCAAACACTGTTTTGGAACAAAATATGAGTTTTCTTTTCATTCTTCAAAAGTTGCACTTTTGCCACAAGTTATGCTCAGAAACACTGTTTAGAGCGCTTACAGCGCCAGCAAACGCTGTTTTGAACGCCTTAATACAAGACTTACTACTTGTTTGGAAATGCATGTGTAACATTACAAACATGATAAAACAGCTTGTTATCACGTCCAAACACTGTTTTAGAACAAAATATGAGTTTTCAGTTCATTCTTCAAAAGTTGCACTTTTGCTCCAAGTTATGCTCAGAAACACTGTTTAGAGCGCTTACAGCGCCAGCAAACGCTGTTTTGTACGCCTTAATACAAGACTTACTACTTGTTTGGAAATGCATGTGTAACATTACAAACATGATAAAACAGCTTGTTATCACATCCAAACACTGTTTTAGAACAAAATATGAGTTTTCTTTTCATTCTTCAAAAGTTGCACTTTTGCCACAAGTTATGCTCAGAAACACTGTTTAGAGCTACAGAGCCAGCAAACGCTGTTTTGAACGCCTAAATACAAGACTTACTACTTGTTTGGAAATGCATGTGTAACATTACAAACATGATAAAACAGCTTGTTATCACATCCAAACACTGTTTTGCAACAAAATATGAGTTTTCTTTTCATTCTTCAAAAGTTGCACTTTTGCCACAAGTTATGCTCAGAAACACTGTTTAGAGCGCTTACAGCGCCAGCAAACGCTGTTTTGAACGCCTTAATACAAGACTTACTACTTGTTTGGAAATGCATGTGTAACATTACAAACATGATAAAACAGCTTGTTATCACGTCCGAACACTGTTTTAGAACAAAATATGAGTTTTCAGTTCATTCTTCAAAAGTTGCACTTTTGCTCCAAGTTATGCTCAGAAACACTGTTTAGAGCGCTTACAGCGCCAGCAAACGCTGTTTTGTACGCCTTAATACAAGACTTACTACTTGTTTGGAAATGCATGTGTAACATTACAAACATGATAAAACAGCTTGCTATCACATCCAAACACTGTTTTGGAACAAAATATGAGTTTTCAGTTCATTCTTCAAAAGTTGCACTTTTGCTCCAAGTTATGCTCAGAAACACTGTTTAGAGCATTTACAGAGCCAGCAAACGCTGTTTTGAACGCCTAAATGCAAGACTTACTACTTGTTTGGAAATGCATGTGTAACATTACAAACATGATAAAACAGCTTGTTATCACATCCAAACACTGTTTTGGAACAAAATATGAGTTGTCAGTTCATTCTTCAAAAGTTGCACTTTTGCCACAAGTTATGCTCAGAAACACTGTTTAGAGCGCTTACAGCGCCAGCAAACGCGGTTTTGAACGCCTTAATACAAGACTTACTACTTGTTTGGAAATGCATGTGTAACATTACAAACATGATAAAACAGCTTGTTATCACATCCAAACACTGTTTTGGAACAAAATATGAGTTTTCTTTTCATTCTTCAAAAGTTGCACTTTTGCCACAAGTTATGCTCAGAAACACTGTTTAGAGCGCTTACAGCGCCAGCAAACGCTGTTTTGAACGCCTTAATACAAGACTTACTACTTGTTTGGAAATGCATGTGTAACATTACAAACATGATAAAACAGCTTGCTATCACATCCAAACACTGTTTTGGAACAAAATATGAGTTTTCAGTTCATTCTTCAAAAGTTGCACTTTTGCTCCAAGTTATGCTCAGAAACACTGTTTAGAGCATTTACAGAGCCAGCAAACGCTGTTTTGAACGCCTAAATGCAAGACTTACTACTTGTTTGGAAATGCATGTGTAACATTACAAACATGATAAAACAGCTTGTTATCACATCCAAACACTGTTTTGGAACAAAAATATGAGTTGTCAGTTAATTCTTCAAAAAGTTGCACTTTTGCCACAAGTTATGCTCAGAAACACTGTTTAGAGCGCTTACAGCGCCAGCAAACGCGGTTTTGAACGCCTTAATACAAGACTTACTACTTGTTTGGAAATGCATGTGTAACATTACAAACATGATAAAACAGCTTGTTATCACATCCAAAACACTGTTTTGGAACAAAATATGAGTTTTCTTTTCATTCTTCAAAAGTTGCACTTTTGCCACAAGTTATGCTCAGAAACACTGTTTAGAGCGCTTACAGCGCCAGCAAAACGCTGTTTTGAAACGCCTTAATACAAGACTTACTACTTGTTTGGAAATGCATGTGTAACATTACAAACATGATAAAACAGCTTGTTATCACGTCCAAAACACTGTTTTAGAACAAAATATGAGTTTCCAGTTCATTCTTTCAAAAGTTGCACTTTTGCTCCAAGTTATGCTCAGAAACACTGTTTAGAGCGCTTACAGCGCCAGCAAACGCTGTTTTGTACGCCTTAATACAAGACTTACTACTTGTTTGGAAATGCATGTGTAACATTACAAACATGATAAAACAGCTTGCTATCACATCCAAACACTGTTTTGGAACAAAATATGAGTTTTCAGTTCATTCTTCAAAAGTTGCACTTTTGCTCCAAGTTATGCTCAGAAACACTGTTTAGAGCGTTTACAGAGCCAGCAAACGCTGTTTTGAACGCCTAAATGCAAGACTTACTACTTGTTTGGAAATGCATGTGTAACATTACAAACATGATAAAACAGCTTGTTATCACATCCAAACACTGTTTTGGAACAAAATATGAGTTGTCAGTTCATTCTTCAAAAAGTTGCACTTTTGCCCCAAGTTATGCTCAGAAACACTGTTTAGAGCGTTTACAGAGCCAGCAAACGCTGTTTTGAACGCCTTAATACAAGACTTACTACTTGTTTGGAAATGCATGTGTAACATTACAAACATGATAAAACAGCTTGCTATCACATCCAAACACTGTTTTGGAACAAAATATGAGTTTTCTTTTCATTCTTCAAAAGTTGCACTTTTGCCACAAGTTATGCTCAGAAACACTGTTTTAGAGCGCTTACCAGCGCCAGCAAACGCTGTTTTGAACGCCTTAATACAAGACTTACTACTTGTTTGGAAATGCATGTGTAACATTACAAACATGATAAAACAGCTTGCTATCACATCCAAACACTGTTTTGGAACAAAATATGAGTTTTCAGGTTCATTCTTCAAAAGTTGCACTTTTGCTCCAAGTTATGCTCAGAAACACTGTTTAGAGCATTTACAGAGCCAGCAAACGCTGTTTTGAACGCCTAAATGCAAGACTTACTACTTGTTTGGAAATGCATGTGTAACATTACAAACATGATAAAACAGCTTGTTATCACATCCAAACACTGTTTTGGGAACAAAATATGAGTTGTCAGTTAATTCTTCAAAAGTTGCACTTTTGCCACAAGTTATGCTCAGAAACACTGTTTAGAGCGCTTACAGCGCCAGCAAACGCGGTTTTGAACGCCTTAATACAAGACTTACTACTTGTTTGGAAATGCATGTGTAACATTACAAACATGATAAAACAGCTTGTTATCACGTCCGAACACTGTTTTAGAACAAAATATGAGTTTTCAGTTCATTCTTCAAAAGTTGCACTTTTGCTCCAAGTTATGCTCAGAAACACTGTTTAGAGCGCTTACAGCGCCAGCAAAACGCTGTTTTGTACGCCTTAATACAAGACTTACTACTTGTTTGGAAATGCATGTGTAACATTACAAACATGATAAAACAGCTTGCTATCACATCCAAACACTGTTTTGGAACAAAATATGAGTTTTCAGTTCATTCTTCAAAAGTTGCACTTTTGCTCCAAGTTATGCTCAGAAACACTGTTTAGAGCGTTTACAGAGCCAGCAAACGCTGTTTTGAACGCCTAAATGCAAGACTTACTACTTGTTTGGAAATGCATGTGTAACATTACAAACATGATAAAACAGCTTGTTATCACATCCAAACACTGTTTTGGAACAAAATATGAGTTGTCAGTTCATTCTTCAAAAGTTGCACTTTTGCCCCAAGTCACTGTTTAGAGCGTTTACAGAGCCAGCAAACGCTGTTTTGAACGCCTTAATACAAGACTTACTACTTGTTTGGAAATGCATGTGTAACATTACAAACATGATAAAACAGCTTGCTATCACATCCAAACACTGTTTTGGAACAAAATATGAGTTTTCAGTTCATTCTTCAAAAGTTGCACTTTTGCTCCAAGTTATGCTCAGAAACACTGTTTAGAGCGTTTACAGAGCCAGCAAACGCTGTTTTGAACGCCTAAATGCAAGACTTACTACTTGTTTGGAAATGCATGTGTAACATTACAAACATGATAAAACAGCTTGTTATCACATCCAAACACTGTTTTGGAACAAAATATGAGTTGTCAGTTCATTCTTCAAAAGTTGCACTTTTGCCCCAAGTTATGCTCAGAAACACTGTTTAGAGCGTTTACAGAGCCAGCAAACGCTGTTTTGAACGCCTTAATACAAGACTTACTACTTGTTTGGAAATGCATGTGTAACATTACAAACATGATAAAACAGCTTGCTATCACATCCAAACACTGTTTTGGAACAAAATATGAGTTTTCAGTTCATTCTTCAAAAGTTGCACTTTTGCTCCAAGTTATGCTCAGAAACACTGTTTAGAGCGTTTACAGAGCCAGCAAACGCTGTTTTGAACGCCTAAATGCAAGACTTACTACTTGTTTGGAAATGCATGTGTAACATTACAAACATGATAAAACAGCTTGTTATCACATCCAAACACTGTTTTGGAACAAAATATGAGTTTTCTTTTCATTCTTCAAAAGTTGCACTTTTGCCACAAGTTATGCTCAGAAACACTGTTTAGAGCGCTTACAGCGCCAGCAAACGCTGTTTTGAACGCCTTAATACAAGACTTACTACTTGTTTGGAAATGCATGTGTAACATTACAAACATGATAAAACAGCTTGTTATCACGTCCAAACACTGTTTTGGAACAAAATATGAGTTTTCAGTTCATTCTTCAAAAGTTGCACTTTTGCTCCAAGTTATGCTCAGAAACACTGTTTAGAGCGTTTACAGAGCCAGCAAACGCTGTTTTGAACGCCTAAATGCAAGACTTACTACTTGTTTGGAAATGCATGTGTAACATTACAAACATGATAAAACAGCTTGCTATCACATCCAAACACTGTTTTGGAACAAAATATGAGTTGTCAGTTCATTCTTCAAAAGTTGCACTTTTGCCCCAAGTTATGCTCAGAAACACTGTTTAGAGCGTTTACAGAGCCAGCAAACGCTGTTTTGAACGCCTAAATGCAAGACTTACTACTTGTTTGGAAATGCATGTGTAACATTACAAACATGATAAAACAGCTTGTTATCAAGTCCAAACACTGTTTTAGAACAAAATATGAGTTTTCAGTTCATTCTTCAAAAGTTGCACTTTTGCTCCAAGTTATGCTCAGAAACACTGTTTAGAGCGTTTACAGAGCCAGCAAACGCTGTTTTGAACGCCTAAATGCAAGACTTACTACTTGTTTGGAAATGCATGTGTAACATTACAAACATGATAAAACAGCTTGTTATCACATCCAAACACTGTTTTGGAACAAAATATGAGTTTTCTTTTCATTCTTCAAAAGTTGCACTTTTGCCACAAGTTATGCTCAGAAACACTGTTTAGAGCGCTTACAGCGCCAGCAAACGCTGTTTTGAACGCCTTAATACAAGACTTACTACTTGTTTGGAAATGCATGTGTAACATTACAAACATGATAAAACAGCTTGTTATCACGTCCAAACACTGTTTTGGAACAAAATATGAGTTTTCAGTTCATTCTTCAAAAGTTGCACTTTTGCTCCAAGTTATGCTCAGAAACACTGTTTAGAGCGTTTACAGAGCCAGCAAACGCTGTTTTGAACGCCTAAATGCAAGACTTACTACTTGTTTGGAAATGCATGTGTAACATTACAAACATGATAAAACAGCTTGTTATCACATCCAAACACTGTTTTGGAACAAAATATGAGTTTTCTTTTCATTCTTCAAAAGTTGCACTTTTGCCACAAGTTATGCTCAGAAACACTGTTTAGAGCGCTTACAGCGCCAGCAAACGCTGTTTTGAACGCCTTAATACAAGACTTACTACTTGTTTGGAAATGCATGTGTAACATTACAAACATGATAAAACAGCTTGTTATCACGTCCAAACACTGTTTTGGAACAAAATATGAGTTTTCAGTTCATTCTTCAAAAGTTGCACTTTTGCTCCAAGTTATGCTCAGAAACACTGTTTAGAGCGTTTACAGAGCCAGCAAACGCTGTTTTGAACGCCTAAATGCATGACTTACTACTTGTTTGGAAATGCATGTGTAACATTACAAACATGATAAAACAGCTTGTTATCACATCCAAACACTGTTTTGGAACAAAATATGAGTTGTCAGTTCATTCTTCAAAAGTTGCACTTTTGTCCCAAGTTATGCTCAGAAACACTGTTTAGAGCGTTTACAGAGCCAGCAAACGCTGTTTTGAACGCCTTAATACAAGACTTACTACTTGTTTGGAAATGCATGTGTAACATTACAAACATGATAAAACAGCTTGTTATCACATCCAAACACTGTTTTGGAACAAAATATGAGTTGTCAGTTCATTCTTCAAAAGTTGCACTTTTGCCCCAAGTTATGCTCAGAAACACTGTTTAGAGCGTTTACAGAGCCAGCAAACGCTGTTTTGAACGCCTAAATGCAAGACTTACTACTTGTTTGGAAATGCATGTGTAACATTACAAACATGATAAAACAGCTTGTTATCACATCCAAACACTGTTTTGGAACAAAATATGAGTTTTCTTTTCATTCTTCAAAAGTTGCACTTTTGCCACAAGTTATGCTCAGAAACACTGTTTAGAGCGCTTACAGCGCCAGCAAACGCTGTTTTGAACGCCTTAATACAAGACTTACTACTTGTTTGGAAATGCATGTGTAACATTACAAACATGATAAAACAGCTTGTTATCACGTCCAAACACTGTTTTAGAACAAAATATGAGTTTTCAGTTCATTCTTCAAAAGTTGCACTTTTGCTCCAAGTTATGCTCAGAAACACTGTTTAGAGCGCTTACAGCGCCAGCAAACGCTGTTTTGTACGCCTTAATACAAGACTTACTACTTGTTTGGAAATGCATGTGTAACATTACAAACATGATAAAACAGCTTGTTATCACATCCAAACACTGTTTTAGAACAAAATATGAGTTTTCTTTTCATTCTTCAAAAGTTGCACTTTTGCCACAAGTTATGCTCAGAAACACTGTTTAGAGCGCTTACAGCGCCAGCAAACGCTGTTTTGAACGCCTTAATACAAGACTTACTACTTGTTTGGAAATGCATGTGTAACATTACAAACATGATAAAACAGCTTGTTATCACGTCCAAACACTGTTTTAGAACAAAATATGAGTTTTCAGTTCATTCTTCAAAAGTTGCACTTTTGCTCCAAGTTATGCTCAGAAACACTGTTTAGAGCGCTTACAGCGCCAGCAAACGCTGTTTTGTACGCCTTAATACAAGACTTACTACTTGTTTGGAAATGCATGTGTAACATTACAAACATGATAAAACAGCTTGTTATCACATCCAAACACTGTTTTAGAACAAAATATGAGTTTTCTTTTCATTCTTCAAAAGTTGCACTTTTGCCACAAGTTATGCTCAGAAACACTGTTTAGAGCTACAGAGCCAGCAAACGCTGTTTTGAACGCCTAAATACAAGACTTACTACTTGTTTGGAAATGCATGTGTAACATTACAAACATGATAAAACAGCTTGTTATCACATCCAAACACTGTTTTGCAACAAAATATGAGTTTTCTTTTCATTCTTCAAAAGTTGCACTTTTGCCACAAGTTATGCTCAGAAACACTGTTTAGAGCGCTTACAGCGCCAGCAAACGCTGTTTTGAACGCCTTAATACAAGACTTACTACTTGTTTGGAAATGCATGTGTAACATTACAAACATGATAAAACAGCTTGTTATCACGTCCAAACACTGTTTTAGAACAAAATATGAGTTTTCAGTTCATTCTTCAAAAGTTGCACTTTTGCTCCAAGTTATGCTCAGAAACACTGTTTAGAGCGCTTACAGCGCCAGCAAACGCTGTTTTGTACGCCTTAATACAAGACTTACTACTTGTTTGGAAATGCATGTGTAACATTACAAACATGATAAAACAGCTTGCTATCACATCCAAACACTGTTTTGGAACAAAATATGAGTTTTCAGTTCATTCTTCAAAAGTTGCACTTTTGCTCCAAGTTATGCTCAGAAACACTGTTTAGAGCATTTACAGAGCCAGCAAACGCTGTTTTGAACGCCTAAATGCAAGACTTACTACTTGTTTGGAAATGCATGTGTAACATTACAAACATGATAAAACAGCTTGTTATCACATCCAAACACTGTTTTGGAACAAAATATGAGTTGTCAGTTCATTCTTCAAAAGTTGCACTTTTGCCACAAGTTATGCTCAGAAAACACTGTTTAGAGCGCTTACAGCGCCAGCAAACGCGGTTTTGAACGCCTTAATACAAGACTTACTACTTGTTTGGAAATGCATGTGTAACATTACAAACATGATAAAACAGCTTGTTATCACATCCAAACACTGTTTTGGAACAAAATATGAGTTTTCTTTTCATTCTTCAAAAGTTGCACTTTTGCCACAAGTTATGCTCAGAAACACTGTTTAGAGCGCTTACAGCGCCAGCAAACGCTGTTTTGAACGCCTTAATACAAGACTTACTACTTGTTTGGAAATGCATGTGTAACATTACAAACATGATAAAACAGCTTGTTATCACGTCCAAACACTGTTTTAGAACAAAATATGAGTTTCCAGTTCATTCTTCAAAAGTTGCACTTTTGCTCCAAGTTATGCTCAGAAACACTGTTTAGAGCGCTTACAGCTCCAGCAAACGCTGTTTTGTACGCCTTAATACAAGACTTACTACTTGTTTGGAAATGCATGTGTAACATTACAAACATGATAAAACAGCTTGCTATCACATCCAAACACTGTTTTGGAACAAAATATGAGTTTTCAGTTCATTCTTCAAAAGTTGCACTTTTGCTCCAAGTTATGCTCAGAAACACTGTTTAGAGCGTTTACAGAGCCAGCAAACGCTGTTTTGAACGCCTAAATGCAAGACTTACTACTTGTTTGGAAATGCATGTGTAACATTACAAACATGATAAAACAGCTTGTTATCACATCCAAACACTGTTTTGGAACAAAATATGAGTTGTCAGTTCATTCTTCAAAAGTTGCACTTTTGCCCCAAGTTATGCTCAGAAACACTGTTTAGAGCGTTTACAGAGCCAGCAAACGCTGTTTTGAACGCCTTAATACAAGACTTACTACTTGTTTGGAAATGCATGTGTAACATTACAAACATGATAAAACAGCTTGCTATCACATCCAAACACTGTTTTGGAACAAAATATGAGTTTTCTTTTCATTCTTCAAAAGTTGCACTTTTGCCACAAGTTATGCTCAGAAACACTGTTTAGAGCGCTTACAGCGCCAGCAAACGCTGTTTTGAACGCCTTAATACAAGACTTACTACTTGTTTGGAAATGCATGTGTAACATTACAAACATGATAAAACAGCTTGCTATCACATCCAAACACTGTTTTGGAACAAAATATGAGTTTTCAGTTCATTCTTCAAAAGTTGCACTTTTGCTCCAAGTTATGCTCAGAAACACTGTTTAGAGCATTTACAGAGCCAGCAAACGCTGTTTTGAACGCCTAAATGCAAGACTTACTACTTGTTTGGAAATGCATGTGTAACATTACAAACATGATAAAACAGCTTGTTATCACATCCAAACACTGTTTTGGAACAAAATATGAGTTGTCAGTTAATTCTTCAAAAGTTGCACTTTTGCCACAAGTTATGCTCAGAAACACTGTTTAGAGCGCTTACAGCGCCAGCAAACGCGGTTTTGAACGCCTTAATACAAGACTTACTACTTGTTTGGAAATGCATGTGTAACATTACAAACATGATAAAACAGCTTGTTATCACGTCCGAACACTGTTTTAGAACAAAATATGAGTTTTCAGTTCATTCTTCAAAAGTTGCACTTTTGCTCCAAGTTATGCTCAGAAACACTGTTTAGAGCGCTTACAGCGCCAGCAAACGCTGTTTTGTACGCCTTAATACAAGACTTACTACTTGTTTGGAAATGCATGTGTAACATTACAAACATGATAAAACAGCTTGCTATCACATCCAAACACTGTTTTGGAACAAAATATGAGTTTTCAGTTCATTCTTCAAAAGTTGCACTTTTGCTCCAAGTTATGCTCAGAAACACTGTTTAGAGCGTTTACAGAGCCAGCAAACGCTGTTTTGAACGCCTAAATGCAAGACTTACTACTTGTTTGGAAATGCATGTGTAACATTACAAACATGATAAAACAGCTTGTTATCACATCCAAACACTGTTTTGGAACAAAATATGAGTTGTCAGTTCATTCTTCAAAAGTTGCACTTTTGCCACAAGTTATGCTCAGAAACACTGTTTAGAGCGCTTACAGCGCCAGCAAACGCGGTTTTGAACGCCTTAATACAAGACTTACTACTTGTTTGGAAATGCATGTGTAACATTACAAACATGATAAAACAGCTTGTTATCACATCCAAACACTGTTTTGGAACAAAATATGAGTTTTCTTTTCATTCTTCAAAAGTTGCACTTTTGCCACAAGTTATGCTCAGAAACACTGTTTAGAGCGCTTACAGCGCCAGCAAACGCTGTTTTGAACGCCTTAATACAAGACTTACTACTTGTTTGGAAATGCATGTGTAACATTACAAACATGATAAAACAGCTTGTTATCACGTCCAAACACTGTTTTAGAACAAAATATGAGTTTCCAGTTCATTCTTCAAAAGTTGCACTTTTGCTCCAAGTTATGCTCAGAAACACTGTTTAGAGCGCTTACAGCGCCAGCAAACGCTGTTTTGTACGCCTTAATACAAGACTTACTACTTGTTTGGAAATGCATGTGTAACATTACAAACATGATAAAACAGCTTGCTATCACATCCAAACACTGTTTTGGAACAAAAATATGAGTTTTCTTTTCATTCTTCAAAAGTTGCACTTTTGCCACAAGTTATGCTCAGAAACACTGTTTAGAGCGCTTACAGCGCCAGCAAACGCTGTTTTGAACGCCTTAATACAAGACTTACTACTTGTTTGGAAATGCATGTGTAACATTACAAACATGATAAAACAGCTTGCTATCACATCCAAACACTGTTTTGGAACAAAATATGAGTTTTCAGTTCATTCTTCAAAAGTTGCACTTTTGCTCCAAGTTATGCTCAGAAACACTGTTTAGAGCATTTACAGAGCCAGCAAACGCTGTTTTGAACGCCTAAATGCAAGACTTACTACTTGTTTGGAAATGCATGTGTAACATTACAAACATGATAAAACAGCTTGTTATCACATCCAAACACTGTTTTGGAACAAAATATGAGTTGTCAGTTAATTCTTCAAAAGTTGCACTTTTGCCACAAGTTATGCTCAGAAACACTGTTTAGAGCGCTTACAGCGCCAGCAAACGCGGTTTTGAACGCCTTAATACAAGACTTACTACTTGTTTGGAAATGCATGTGTAACATTACAAACATGATAAAACAGCTTGTTATCACGTCCGAACACTGTTTTAGAACAAAATATGAGTTTTCAGTTCATTCTTCAAAAGTTGCACTTTTGCTCCAAGTTATGCTCAGAAACACTGTTTAGAGCGCTTACAGCGCCAGCAAACGCTGTTTTGTACGCCTTAATACAAGACTTACTACTTGTTTGGAAATGCATGTGTAACATTACAAACATGATAAAACAGCTTGCTATCACATCCAAACACTGTTTTGGAACAAAATATGAGTTTTCAGTTCATTCTTCAAAAGTTGCACTTTTGCTCCAAGTTATGCTCAGAAACACTGTTTAGAGCGTTTACAGAGCCAGCAAACGCTGTTTTGAACGCCTAAATGCAAGACTTACTACTTGTTTGGAAATGCATGTGTAACATTACAAACATGATAAAACAGCTTGTTATCACATCCAAACACTGTTTTGGAACAAAATATGAGTTGTCAGTTCATTCTTCAAAAGTTGCACTTTTGCCCCAAGTTATGCTCAGAAACACTGTTTAGAGCGTTTACAGAGCCAGCAAACGCTGTTTTGAACGCCTTAATACAAGACTTACTACTTGTTTGGAAATGCATGTGTAACATTACAAACATGATAAAACAGCTTGCTATCACATCCAAACACTGTTTTGGAACAAAATATGAGTTTTCAGTTCATTCTTCAAAAGTTGCACTTTTGCTCCAAGTTATGCTCAGAAACACTGTTTAGAGCGTTTACAGAGCCAGCAAACGCTGTTTTGAACGCCTAAATGCAAGACTTACTACTTGTTTGGAAATGCATGTGTAACATTACAAACATGATAAAACAGCTTGTTATCACATCCAAACACTGTTTTGGAACAAAATATGAGTTGTCAGTTCATTCTTCAAAAGTTGCACTTTTGCCCCAAGTTATGCTCAGAAACACTGTTTAGAGCGTTTACAGAGCCAGCAAACACTGTTTTGAACGCCTTAATACAAGACTTACTACTTGTTTGGAAATGCATGTGTAACATTACAAACATGATAAAACAGCTTGCTATCACATCCAAACACTGTTTTGGAACAAAATATGAGTTTTCAGTTCATTCTTCAAAAGTTGCACTTTTGCTCCAAGTTATGCTCAGAAAACACTGTTTAGAGCGTTTACAGAGCCAGCAAACGCTGTTTTGAACGCCTAAATGCAAGACTTACTACTTGTTTGGAAATGCATGTGTAACATTACAAACATGATAAAACAGCTTGTTATCACATCCAAACACTGTTTTGGAACAAAATATGAGTTTTCTTTTCATTCTTCAAAAGTTGCACTTTTGCCACAAGTTTATGCTCAGAAACACTGTTTAGAGCGCTTACAGCGCCAGCAAACGCTGTTTTGAACGCCTTAATACAAGACTTACTACTTGTTTGGAAATGCATGTGTAACATTACAAACATGATAAAACAGCTTGTTATCACGTCCAAACACTGTTTTGGAACAAAATATGAGTTTTCAGTTCATTCTTCAAAAGTTGCACTTTTGCTCCAAGTTATGCTCAGAAACACTGTTTAGAGCATTTACAGAGCCAGCAAACGCTGTTTTGAACGCCTAAATGCAAGACTTACTACTTGTTTGGAAATGCATGTGTAACATTACAAACATGATAAAACAGCTTGTTATCACATCCAAACACTGTTTTGGAACAAAATATGAGTTGTCAGTTAATTCTTCAAAAGTTGCACTTTTGCCACAAGTTATGCTCAGAAACACTGTTTAGAGCGCTTACAGCGCCAGCAAACGCGGTTTTGAACGCCTTAATACAAGACTTACTACTTGTTTGGAAATGCATGTGTAACATTACAAACATGATAAAACAGCTTGTTATCACGTCCGAACACTGTTTTAGAACAAAATATGAGTTTTCAGTTCATTCTTCAAAAGTTGCACTTTTGCTCCAAGTTATGCTCAGAAACACTGTTTAGAGCGCTTACAGCGCCAGCAAACGCTGTTTTGTACGCCTTAATACAAGACTTACTACTTGTTTGGAAATGCATGTGTAACATTACAAACATGATAAAACAGCTTGCTATCACATCCAAACACTGTTTTGGAACAAAATATGAGTTTTCAGTTCATTCTTCAAAAGTTGCACTTTTGCTCCAAGTTATGCTCAGAAACACTGTTTAGAGCGTTTACAGAGCCAGCAAACGCTGTTTTGAACGCCTAAATGCAAGACTTACTACTTGTTTGGAAATGCATGTGTAACATTACAAACATGATAAAACAGCTTGTTATCACATCCAAACACTGTTTTGGAACAAAATATGAGTTGTCAGTTCATTCTTCAAAAGTTGCACTTTTGCCCCAAGTTATGCTCAGAAACACTGTTTAGAGCGTTTACAGAGCCAGCAAACGCTGTTTTGAACGCCTTAATACAAGACTTACTACTTGTTTGGAAATGCATGTGTAACATTACAAACATGATAAAACAGCTTGCTATCACATCCAAACACTGTTTTGGAACAAAATATGAGTTTTCTTTTCATTCTTCAAAAGTTGCACTTTTGCCACAAGTTATGCTCAGAAACACTGTTTAGAGCGCTTACAGCGCCAGCAAACGCTGTTTTGAACGCCTTAATACAAGACTTACTACTTGTTTGGAAATGCATGTGTAACATTACAAACATGATAAAACAGCTTGCTATCACATCCAAACACTGTTTTGGAACAAAATATGAGTTTTCAGTTCATTCTTCAAAAGTTGCACTTTTGCTCCAAGTTATGCTCAGAAACACTGTTTAGAGCATTTACAGAGCCAGCAAACGCTGTTTTGAACGCCTAAATGCAAGACTTACTACTTGTTTGGAAATGCATGTGTAACATTACAAACATGATAAAACAGCTTGTTATCACATCCAAACACTGTTTTGGAACAAAATATGAGTTGTCAGTTAATTCTTCAAAAGTTGCACTTTTGCCACAAGTTATGCTCAGAAACACTGTTTAGAGCGCTTACAGCGCCAGCAAACGCGGTTTTGAACGCCTTAATACAAGACTTACTACTTGTTTGGAAATGCATGTGTAACATTACAAACATGATAAAACAGCTTGTTATCACGTCCGAACACTGTTTTAGAACAAAATATGAGTTTTCAGTTCATTCTTCAAAAGTTGCACTTTTGCTCCAAGTTATGCTCAGAAACACTGTTTAGAGCGCTTACAGCGCCAGCAAACGCTGTTTTGTACGCCTTAATACAAGACTTACTACTTGTTTGGAAATGCATGTGTAACATTACAAACATGATAAAACAGCTTGCTATCACATCCAAACACTGTTTTGGAACAAAATATGAGTTTTCAGTTCATTCTTCAAAAGTTGCACTTTTGCTCCAAGTTATGCTCAGAAACACTGTTTAGAGCGTTTACAGAGCCAGCAAACGCTGTTTTGAACGCCTAAATGCAAGACTTACTACTTGTTTGGAAATGCATGTGTAACATTACAAACATGATAAAACAGCTTGTTATCACATCCAAACACTGTTTTGGAACAAAATATGAGTTGTCAGTTCATTCTTCAAAAGTTGCACTTTTGCCACAAGTTATGCTCAGAAACACTGTTTAGAGCGCTTACAGCGCCAGCAAACGCGGTTTTTGAACGCCTTAATACAAGACTTACTACTTGTTTGGAAATGCATGTGTAACATTACAAACATGATAAAACAGCTTGTTATCACATCCAAACACTGTTTTGGAACAAAATATGAGTTTTCTTTTCATTCTTCAAAAGTTGCACTTTTGCCACAAGTTATGCTCAGAAACACTGTTTAGAGCGCTTACAGCGCCAGCAAACGCTGTTTTGAACGCCTTAATACAAGACTTACTACTTGTTTGGAAATGCATGTGTAACATTACAAACATGATAAAACAGCTTGTTATCACGTCCAAACACTGTTTTAGAACAAAATATGAGTTTCCAGTTCATTCTTCAAAAGTTGCACTTTTGCTCCAAGTTATGCTCAGAAACACTGTTTAGAGCGCTTACAGCGCCAGCAAACGCTGTTTTGTACGCCTTAATACAAGACTTACTACTTGTTTGGAAATGCATGTGTAACATTACAAACATGATAAAACAGCTTGCTATCACATCCAAACACTGTTTTGGAACAAAATATGAGTTTTCAGTTCATTCTTCAAAAGTTGCACTTTTGCTCCAAGTTATGCTCAGAAACACTGTTTAGAGCGTTTACAGAGCCAGCAAACGCTGTTTTGAACGCCTAAATGCAAGACTTACTACTTGTTTGGAAATGCATGTGTAACATTACAAACATGATAAAACAGCTTGTTATCACATCCAAACACTGTTTTGGAACAAAATATGAGTTGTCAGTTCATTCTTCAAAAGTTGCACTTTTGCCCCAAGTTATGCTCAGAAACACTGTTTAGAGCGCTTACAGAGCCAGCAAACGCTGTTTTGAACGCCTTAATACAAGACTTACTACTTGTTTGGAAATGCATGTGTAACATTACAAACATGATAAAACAGCTTGCTATCACATCCAAACACTGTTTTGGAACAAAATATGAGTTTTCAGTTCATTCTTCAAAAGTTGCACTTTTGCTCCAAGTTATGCTCAGAAACACTGTTTAGAGCGTTTACAGAGCCAGCAAACGCTGTTTTGAACGCCTAAATGCAAGACTTACTACTTGTTTGGAAATGCATGTGTAACATTACAAACATGATAAAACAGCTTGTTATCACATCCAAACACTGTTTTGGAACAAAATATGAGTTGTCAGTTCATTCTTCAAAAGTTGCACTTTTGCCCCAAGTTATGCTCAGAAACACTGTTTAGAGCGTTTACAGAGCCAGCAAACGCTGTTTTGAACGCCTTAATACAAGACTTACTACTTGTTTGGAAATGCATGTGTAACATTACAAACATGATAAAACAGCTTGCTATCACATCCAAACACTGTTTTGGAACAAAATATGAGTTTTCAGTTCATTCTTCAAAAGTTGCACTTTTGCTCCAAGTTATGCTCAGAAACACTGTTTAGAGCGTTTACAGAGCCAGCAAACGCTGTTTTGAACGCCTAAATGCAAGACTTACTACTTGTTTGGAAATGCATGTGTAACATTACAAACATGATAAAACAGCTTGTTATCACATCCAAACACTGTTTTGGAACAAAATATGAGTTTTCTTTTCATTCTTCAAAAGTTGCACTTTTGCCACAAGTTATGCTCAGAAACACTGTTTAGAGCGCTTACAGCGCCAGCAAACGCTGTTTTGAACGCCTTAATACAAGACTTACTACTTGTTTGGAAATGCATGTGTAACATTACAAACATGATAAAACAGCTTGTTATCACGTCCAAACACTGTTTTGGAACAAAATATGAGTTTTCAGTTCATTCTTCAAAAGTTGCACTTTTGCTCCAAGTTATGCTCAGAAACACTGTTTAGAGCGTTTACAGAGCCAGCAAACGCTGTTTTGAACGCCTAAATGCAAGACTTACTACTTGTTTGGAAATGCATGTGTAACATTACAAACATGATAAAACAGCTTGTTATCACATCCAAACACTGTTTTGGAACAAAATATGAGTTTTCTTTTCATTCTTCAAAAGTTGCACTTTTGCCACAAGTTATGCTCAGAAACACTGTTTAGAGCGCTTACAGCGCCAGCAAACGCGGTTTTGAACGCCTTAATACAAGACTTACTACTTGTTTGGAAATGCATGTGTAACATTACAAACATGATAAAACAGCTTGTTATCACATCCAAACACTGTTTTGGAACAAAATATGAGTTTTCTTTTCATTCTTCAAAAGTTGCACTTTTGCCACAAGTTATGCTCAGAAACACTGTTTAGAGCGCTTACAGCGCCAGCAAACGCTGTTTTGAACGCCTTAATACAAGACTTACTACTTGTTTGGAAATGCATGTGTAACATTACAAACATGATAAAACAGCTTGCTATCACATCCAAACACTGTTTTGGAACAAAATATGAGTTTTCAGTTCATTCTTCAAAAGTTGCACTTTTGCTCCAAGTTATGCTCAGAAACACTGTTTAGAGCATTTACAGAGCCAGCAAACGCTGTTTTGAACGCCTAAATGCAAGACTTACTACTTGTTTGGAAATGCATGTGTAACATTACAAACATGATAAAACAGCTTGTTATCACATCCAAACACTGTTTTGGAACAAAATATGAGTTGTCAGTTAATTCTTCAAAAGTTGCACTTTTTGCCACAAGTTATGCTCAGAAACACTGTTTAGAGCGCTTACAGCGCCAGCAAACGCGGTTTTGAACGCCTTAATACAAGACTTACTACTTGTTTGGAAATGCATGTGTAACATTACAAACATGATAAAACAGCTTGTTATCACGTCCGAACACTGTTTTAGAACAAAATATGAGTTTTCAGTTCATTCTTCAAAAGTTGCACTTTTGCTCCAAGTTATGCTCAGAAACACTGTTTAGAGCGCTTACAGCGCCAGCAAACGCTGTTTTGTACGCCTTAATACAAGACTTACTACTTGTTTGGAAATGCATGTGTAACATTACAAACATGATAAAACAGCTTGCTATCACATCCAAACACTGTTTTGGAACAAAATATGAGTTTTCAGTTCATTCTTCAAAAGTTGCACTTTTGCTCCAAGTTATGCTCAGAAACACTGTTTAGAGCGTTTACAGAGCCAGCAAACGCTGTTTTGAACGCCTAAATGCAAGACTTACTACTTGTTTGGAAATGCATGTGTAACATTACAAACATGATAAAACAGCTTGTTATCACATCCAAACACTGTTTTGGAACAAAATATGAGTTGTCAGTTCATTCTTCAAAAGTTGCACTTTTGCCCCAAGTTATGCTCAGAAACACTGTTTAGAGCGTTTACAGAGCCAGCAAACGCTGTTTTGAACGCCTTAATACAAGACTTACTACTTGTTTGGAAATGCATGTGTAACATTACAAACATGATAAAACAGCTTGCTATCACATCCAAACACTGTTTTGGAACAAAATATGAGTTTTCAGTTCATTCTTCAAAAGTTGCACTTTTGCTCCAAGTTATGCTCAGAAACACTGTTTAGAGCGTTTACAGAGCCAGCAAACGCTGTTTTGAACGCCTAAATGCAAGACTTACTACTTGTTTGGAAATGCATGTGTAACATTACAAACATGATAAAACAGCTTGTTATCACATCCAAACACTGTTTTGGAACAAAATATGAGTTGTCAGTTCATTCTTCAAAAGTTGCACTTTTGCCCCAAGTTATGCTCAGAAACATTGTTTAGAGCGTTTACAGAGCCAGCAAACGCTGTTTTGAACGCCTTAATACAAGACTTACTACTTGTTTGGAAATGCATGTGTAACATTACAAACATGATAAAACAGCTTGCTATCACATCCAAACACTGTTTTGGAACAAAATATGAGTTTTCAGTTCATTCTTCAAAAGTTGCACTTTTGCTCCAAGTTATGCTCAGAAACACTGTTTAGAGCGTTTACAGAGCCAGCAAACGCTGTTTTGAACGCCTAAATGCAAGACTTACTACTTGTTTGGAAATGCATGTGTAACATTACAAACATGATAAAACAGCTTGTTATCACATCCAAACACTGTTTTGGAACAAAATATGAGTTTTCTTTTCATTCTTCAAAAGTTGCACTTTTGCCACAAGTTATGCTCAGAAACACTGTTTAGAGCGCTTACAGCGCCAGCAAACGCTGTTTTGAACGCCTTAATACAAGACTTACTACTTGTTTGGAAATGCATGTGTAACATTACAAACATGATAAAAACAGCTTGTTATCACGTCCACACACTGTTTTGGAACAAAATATGAGTTTTCAGTTCATTCTTCAAAAGTTGCACTTTTGCTCCAAGTTATGCTCAGAAACACTGTTTAGAGCGTTTACAGAGCCAGCAAACGCTGTTTTGAACGCCTAAATGCAAGACTTACTACTTGTTTGGAAATGCATGTGTAACATTACAAACATGATAAAACAGCTTGCTATCACATCCAAACACTGTTTTGGAACAAAATATGAGTTGTCAGTTCATTCTTCAAAAGTTGCACTTTTGCCCCAAGTTATGCTCAGAAACACTGTTTTAGAGCGTTTACAGAGCCAGCAAACGCTGTTTTGAACGCCTAAATGCAAGACTTACTACTTGTTTGGAAATGCATGTGTAACATTACAAACATGATAAAACAGCTTGTTATCAAGTCCAAACACTGTTTTAGAACAAAATATGAGTTTTCAGTTCATTCTTCAAAAGTTGCACTTTTGCTCCAAGTTATGCTCAGAAACACTGTTTAGAGCGTTTACAGAGCCAGCAAACGCTGTTTTGAACGCCTAAATGCAAGACTTACTACTTGTTTGGAAATGCATGTGTAACATTACAAACATGATAAAACAGCTTGTTATCACATCCAAACACTGTTTTGGAACAAAATATGAGTTTTCTTTTCATTCTTCAAAAGTTGCACTTTTGCCACAAGTTATGCTCAGAAACACTGTTTAGAGCGCTTACAGCGCCAGCAAACGCTGTTTTGAACGCCTTAATACAAGACTTACTACTTGTTTGGAAATGCATGTGTAACATTACAAACATGATAAAACAGCTTGTTATCACGTCCAAACACTGTTTTGGAACAAAATATGAGTTTTCAGTTCATTCTTCAAAAGTTGCACTTTTGCTCCAAGTTATGCTCAGAAACACTGTTTAGAGCGTTTACAGAGCCAGCAAACGCTGTTTTGAACGCCTAAATGCAAGACTTACTACTTGTTTGGAAATGCATGTGTAACATTACAAACATGATAAAACAGCTTGTTATCACATCCAAACACTGTTTTGGAACAAAATATGAGTTGTCAGTTCATTCTTCAAAAGTTGCACTTTTGTCCCAAGTTATGCTCAGAAACACTGTTTAGAGCGTTTACAGAGCCAGCAAACGCTGTTTTGAACGCCTTAATACAAGACTTACTACTTGTTTGGAAATGCATGTGTAACATTACAAACATGATAAAACAGCTTGTTATCACATCCAAACACTGTTTTGGAACAAAATATGAGTTGTCAGTTCATTCTTCAAAAGTTGCACTTTTGCCCCAAGTTATGCTCAGAAACACTGTTTAGAGCGTTTACAGAGCCAGCAAACGCTGTTTTGAACGCCTAAATGCAAGACTTACTACTTGTTTGGAAATGCATGTGTAACATTACAAACATGATAAAACAGCTTGTTATCACATCCAAACACTGTTTTGGAACAAAATATGAGTTTTCTTTTCATTCTTCAAAAGTTGCACTTTTGCCACAAGTTATGCTCAGAAACACTGTTTAGAGCGCTTACAGCGCCAGCAAACGCTGTTTTGAACGCCTTAATACAAGACTTACTACTTGTTTGGAAATGCATGTGTAACATTACAAACATGATAAAACAGCTTGTTATCACGTCCAAACACTGTTTTAGAACAAAATATGAGTTTTCAGTTCATTCTTCAAAAGTTGCACTTTTGCTCCAAGTTATGCTCAGAAACACTGTTTAGAGCGCTTACAGCGCCAGCAAACGCTGTTTTGTACGCCTTAATACAAGACTTACTACTTGTTTGGAAATGCATGTGTAACATTACAAACATGATAAAACAGCTTGCTATCACATCCAAACACTGTTTTGGAACAAAATATGAGTTTTCAGTTCATTCTTCAAAAGTTGCACTTTTGCTCCAAATTATGCTCAGAAACACTGTTTAGAGCGTTTACAGAGCCAGCAAACGCTGTTTTGAACGCCTAAATGCAAGACTTACTACTTGTTTGGAAATGCATGTGTAACATTACAAACATGATAAAACAGCTTGTTATCACATCCAAACACTGTTTTGGAACAAAATATGAGTTGTCAGTTCATTCTTCAAAAGTTGCACTTTTGCCCCAAGTTATGCTCAGAAACACTGTTTAGAGCGCTTACAGCGCCAGCAAACGCTGTTTTGAACGCCTTAATACAAGACTTACTACTTGTTTGGAAATGCATGTGTAACATTACAAACATGATAAAACAGCTTGTTATCACGTCCAAACACTGTTTTAGAACAAAATATGAGTTTTCAGTTCATTCTTCAAAAGTTGCACTTTTGCTCCAAGTTATGCTCAGAAACACTGTTTAGAGCGCTTACAGCGCCAGCAAACGCTGTTTTGTACGCCTTAATACAAGACTTACTACTTGTTTGGAAATGCATGTGTAACATTACAAACATGATAAAACAGCTTGTTATCACATCCAAACACTGTTTTAGAACAAAATATGAGTTTTCTTTTCATTCTTCAAAAGTTGCACTTTTGCCACAAGTTATGCTCAGAAACACTGTTTAGAGCTACAGAGCCAGCAAACGCTGTTTTGAACGCCTAAATACAAGACTTACTACTTGTTTGGAAATGCATGTGTAACATTACAAACATGATAAAACAGCTTGTTATCACATCCAAACACTGTTTTGCAACAAAATATGAGTTTTCTTTTCATTCTTCAAAAGTTGCACTTTTGCCACAAGTTATGCTCAGAAACACTGTTTAGAGCGCTTACAGCGCCAGCAAACGCTGTTTTGAACGCCTTAATACAAGACTTACTACTTGTTTGGAAATGCATGTGTAACATTACAAACATGATAAAACAGCTTGCTATCACATCCAAACACTGTTTTGGAACAAAATATGAGTTTTCAGTTCATTCTTCAAAAGTTGCACTTTTGCTCCAAGTTATGCTCAGAAACACTGTTTAGAGCGTTTACAGAGCCAGCAAACGCTGTTTTGAACGCCTAAATGCAAGACTTACTACTTGTTTGGAAATGCATGTGTAACATTACAAACATGATAAAACAGCTTGTTATCACATCCAAACACTGTTTTGGAACAAAATATGAGTTTTCTTTTCATTCTTCAAAAGTTGCACTTTTGCCACAAGTTATGCTCAGAAACACTGTTTAGAGCGCTTACAGAGCCAGCAAACGCTGTTTTGAACGCCTAAATGCAAGACTTACTACTTGTTTGGAAATGCATGTGTAACATTACAAACATGATAAAACAGCTTGTTATCACATCCAAACACTGTTTTGGAACAAAATATGAGTTTTCTTTTCATTCTTCAAAAGTTGCACTTTTGCCACAAGTTATGCTCAGAAACACTGTTTAGAGCGCTTACAGCGCCAGCAAACGCTGTTTTGAACGCCTTAATACAAGACTTACTACTTGTTTGGAAATGCATGTGTAACATTACAAACATGATAAAACAGCTTGTTATCACGTCCAAACACTGTTTTGGAACAAAATATGAGTTTTCAGTTCATTCTTCAAAAGTTGCACTTTTGCTCCAAGTTATGCTCAGAAACACTGTTTAGAGCGTTTACAGAGCCAGCAAACGCTGTTTTGAACGCCTAAATGCAAGACTTACTACTTGTTTGGAAATGCATGTGTAACATTACAAACATGATAAAACAGCTTGCTATCACATCCAAACACTGTTTTGGAACAAAATATGAGTTGTCAGTTCATTCTTCAAAAGTTGCACTTTTGCCCCAAGTTATGCTCAGAAACACTGTTTAGAGCGTTTACAGAGCCAGCAAACGCTGTTTTGAACGCCTAAATGCAAGACTTACTACTTGTTTGGAAATGCATGTGTAACATTACAAACATGATAAAACAGCTTGTTATCAAGTCCAAACACTGTTTTAGAACAAAATATGAGTTTTCAGTTCATTCTTCAAAAGTTGCACTTTTGCTCCAAGTTATGCTCAGAAACACTGTTTAGAGCGTTTACAGAGCCAGCAAACGCTGTTTTGAACGCCTAAATGCAAGACTTACTACTTGTTTGGAAATGCATGTGTAACATTACAAACATGATAAAACAGCTTGTTATCACATCCAAACACTGTTTTGGAACAAAATATGAGTTTTCTTTTCATTCTTCAAAAGTTGCACTTTTGCCACAAGTTATGCTCAGAAACACTGTTTAGAGCGCTTACAGCGCCAGCAAACGCTGTTTTGAACGCCTTAATACAAGACTTACTACTTGTTTGGAAATGCATGTGTAACATTACAAACATGATAAAACAGCTTGTTATCACATCCAAACACTGTTTTAGAACAAAATATGAGTTTTCTTTTCATTCTTCAAAAGTTGCACTTTTGCCACAAGTTATGCTCAGAAACACTGTTTAGAGCTACAGAGCCAGCAAACGCTGTTTTGAACGCCTAAATACAAGACTTACTACTTGTTTGGAAATGCATGTGTAACATTACAAACATGATAAAACAGCTTGTTATCACATCCAAACACTGTTTTGCAACAAAATATGAGTTTTCTTTTCATTCTTCAAAAGTTGCACTTTTGCCACAAGTTATGCTCAGAAACACTGTTTAGAGCGCTTACAGCGCCAGCAAACGCTGTTTTGAACGCCTTAATACAAGACTTACTACTTGTTTGGAAATGCATGTGTAACATTACAAACATGATAAAACAGCTTGCTATCACATCCAAACACTGTTTTGGAACAAAATATGAGTTTTCAGTTCATTCTTCAAAAGTTGCACTTTTGCTCCAAGTTATGCTCAGAAACACTGTTTAGAGCGTTTACAGAGCCAGCAAACGCTGTTTTGAACGCCTAAATGCAAGACTTACTACTTGTTTGGAAATGCATGTGTAACATTACAAACATGATAAAACAGCTTGTTATCACATCCAAACACTGTTTTGGAACAAAATATGAGTTGTCAGTTCATTCTTCAAAAGTTGCACTTTTGCCACAAGTTATGCTCAGAAACACTGTTTAGAGCGCTTACAGCGCCAGCAAACGCGGTTTTGAACGCCTTAATACAAGACTTACTACTTGTTTGGAAATGCATGTGTAACATTACAAACATGATAAAACAGCTTGTTATCACATCCAAACACTGTTTTGGAACAAAATATGAGTTTTCTTTTCATTCTTCAAAAGTTGCACTTTTGCCACAAGTTATGCTCAGAAACACTGTTTAGAGCGCTTACAGCACCAGCAAACGCTGTTTTGAACGCCTTAATACAAGACTTACTACTTGTTTGGAAATGCATGTGTAACATTACAAACATGATAAAACAGCTTGTTATCACGTCCAAACACTGTTTTAGAACAAAATATGAGTTTTCAGTTCATTCTTCAAAAGTTGCACTTTTGCTCCAAGTTATGCTCAGAAACACTGTTTAGAGCGCTTACAGCGCCAGCAAACGCTGTTTTGTACGCCTTAATACAAGACTTACTACTTGTTTGGAAATGCATGTGTAACATTACAAACATGATAAAACAGCTTGCTATCACATCCAAACACTGTTTTGGAACAAAATATGAGTTTTCAGTTCATTCTTCAAAAGTTGCACTTTTGCTCCAAGTTATGCTCAGAAACACTGTTTAGAGCGTTTACAGAGCCAGCAAACGCTGTTTTGAACGCCTAAATGCAAGACTTACTACTTGTTTGGAAATGCATGTGTAACATTACAAACATGATAAAACAGCTTGTTATCACATCCAAACACTGTTTTGGAACAAAATATGAGTTGTCAGTTCATTCTTCAAAAGTTGCACTTTTGCCCCAAGTTATGCTCAGAAACACTGTTTAGAGCGTTTACAGAGCCAGCAAACGCTGTTTTGAACGCCTTAATACAAGACTTACTACTTGTTTGGAAATGCATGTGTAACATTACAAACATGATAAAACAGCTTGCTATCACATCCAAACACTGTTTTGGAACAAAATATGAGTTTTCAGTTCATTCTTCAAAAGTTGCACTTTTGCTCCAAGTTATGCTCAGAAACACTGTTTAGAGCGTTTACAGAGCCAGCAAACGCTGTTTTGAACGCCTAAATGCAAGACTTACTACTTGTTTGGAAATGCATGTGTAACATTACAAACATGATAAAACAGCTTGTTATCACATCCAAACACTGTTTTGGAACAAAATATGAGTTTTCTTTTCATTCTTCAAAAGTTGCACTTTTGCCACAAGTTATGCTCAGAAACACTGTTTAGAGCGCTTACAGCGCCAGCAAACGCTGTTTTGAATGCCTTAATACAAGACTTACTACTTGTTTGGAAATGCATGTGTAACATTACAAACATGATAAAACAGCTTGTTATCACGTCCAAACACTGTTTTGGAACAAAATATGAGTTTTCAGTTCATTCTTCAAAAGTTGCACTTTTGCTCCAAGTTATGCTCAGAAACACTGTTTAGAGCGTTCACAGAGCCAGCAAACGCTGTTTTGAACGCCTAAATGCAAGACTTACTACTTGTTTGGAAATGCATGTGTAACATTACAAACATGATAAAACAGCTTGTTATCACATCCAAACACTGTTTTGGAACAAAATATGAGTTGTCAGTTCATTCTTCAAAAGTTGCACTTAGCCCCAAGTTATGCTCAGAAACACTGTTTAGAGCGTTTACAGAGCCAGCAAACGCTGTTTTGAACGCCTAAATGCAAGACTTACTACTTGTTTGGAAATGCATGTGTAACATTACAAACATGATAAAACAGCTTGTTATCACGTCCAAACACTGTTTTAGAACAAAATATGAGTTTTCAGTTCATTCTTCAAAAGTTGCACTTTTGCTCCAAGTTATGCTCAGAAACACTGTTTAGAGCGTTTACAGAGCCAGCAAACGCTGTTTTGAACGCCTAAATGCAAGACTTACTACTTGTTTGGAAATGCATGTGTAACATTACAAACATGATAAAACAGCTTGTTATCACATCCAAACACTGTTTTGGAACAAAATATGAGTTTTCTTTTCATTCTTCAAAAGTTGCACTTTTGCTCCAAGTTATGCTCAGAAACACTGTTTAGAGCGTTTACAGAGCCAGCAAACGCTGTTTTGAACGCCTAAATGCAAGACTTACTACTTGTTTGGAAATGCATGTGTAACATTACAAACATGATAAAACAGCTTGTTATCACATCCAAACACTGTTTTGGAACAAAATATGAGTTGTCAGTTCATTCTTCAAAAGTTGCACTTTTGTCCCAAGTTATGCTCAGAAACACTGTTTAGAGCGTTTACAGAGCCAGCAAACGCTGTTTTGAACGCCTTAATACAAGACTTACTACTTGTTTGGAAATGCATGTGTAACATTACAAACATGATAAAACAGCTTGTTATCACATCCAAACACTGTTTTGGAACAAAATATGAGTTGTCAGTTCATTCTTCAAAAGTTGCACTTTTGCCCCAAGTTATGCTCAGAAACACTGTTTAGAGCGTTTACAGAGCCAGCAAACGCTGTTTTGAACGCCTAAATGCAAGACTTACTACTTGTTTGGAAATGCATGTGTAACATTACAAACATGATAAAACAGCTTGTTATCACATCCAAACACTGTTTTGGAACAAAATATGAGTTTTCTTTTCATTCTTCAAAAGTTGCACTTTTGCCACAAGTTATGCTCAGAAACACTGTTTAGAGCGTTTACAGAGCCAGCAAACGCTGTTTTGAACGCCTAAATGCAAGACTTACTACTTGTTTGGAAATGCATGTGTAACATTACAAACATGATAAAACAGCTTGTTATCACATCCAAACACTGTTTTGGAACAAAATATGAGTTGTCAGTTCATTCTTCAAAAGTTGCACTTTTGCCCCAAGTTATGCTCAGAAACACTGTTTAGAGCGTTTACAGAGCCAGCAAACGCTGTTTTGAACGCCTTAATACAAGACTTACTACTTGTTTGGAAATGCATGTGTAACATTACAAACATGATAAAACAGCTTGCTATCACATCCAAACACTGTTTTGGAACAAAATATGAGTTTTCAGTTCATTCTTCAAAAGTTGCACTTTTGCTCCAAGTTATGCTCAGAAACACTGTTTAGAGCGTTTACAGAGCCAGCAAACGCTGTTTTGAACGCCTAAATGCAAGACTTACTACTTGTTTGGAAATGCATGTGTAACATTACAAACATGATAAAACAGCTTGTTATCACATCCAAACACTGTTTTGGAACAAAATATGAGTTTTCTTTTCATTCTTCAAAAGTTGCACTTTTGCCACAAGTTATGCTCAGAAACACTGTTTAGAGCGCTTACAGCGCCAGCAAACGCTGTTTTGAACGCCTTAATACAAGACTTACTACTTGTTTGGAAATGCATGTGTAACATTACAAACATGATAAAACAGCTTGCTATCACATCCAAACACTGTTTTGGAACAAAATATGAGTTTTCAGTTCATTCTTCAAAAGTTGCACTTTTGCTCCAAGTTATGCTCAGAAACACTGTTTAGAGCGTTTACAGAGCCAGCAAACGCTGTTTTGAACGCCTAAATGCAAGACTTACTACTTGTTTGGAAATGCATGTGTAACATTACAAACATGATAAAACAGCTTGTTATCACATCCAAACACTGTTTTGGAACAAAATATGAGTTGTCAGTTCATTCTTCAAAAGTTGCACTTTTGCCCCAAGTTATGCTCAGAAACACTGTTTAGAGCGTTTACAGAGCCAGCAAACGCTGTTTTGAACGCCTTAATACAAGACTTACTACTTGTTTGGAAATGCATGTGTAACATTACAAACATGATAAAACAGCTTGCTATCACATCCAAACACTGTTTTGGAACAAAATATGAGTTTTCAGTTCATTCTTCAAAAGTTGCACTTTTGCTCCAAGTTATGCTCAGAAACACTGTTTAGAGCGTTTACAGAGCCAGCAAACGCTGTTTTGAACGCCTAAATGCAAGACTTACTACTTGTTTGGAAATGCATGTGTAACATTACAAACATGATAAAACAGCTTGTTATCACATCCAAACACTGTTTTGGAACAAAATATGAGTTGTCAGTTCATTCTTCAAAAGTTGCACTTTTGCCCCAAGTTATGCTCAGAAACACTGTTTAGAGCGTTTACAGAGCCAGCAAACGCTGTTTTGAACGCCTTAATACAAGACTTACTACTTGTTTGGAAATGCATGTGTAACATTACAAACATGATAAAACAGCTTGCTATCACATCCAAACACTGTTTTGGAACAAAATATGAGTTTTCAGTTCATTCTTCAAAAGTTGCACTTTTGCTCCAAGTTATGCTCAGAAACACTGTTTAGAGCGTTTACAGAGCCAGCAAACGCTGTTTTGAACGCCTAAATGCAAGACTTACTACTTGTTTGGAAATGCATGTGTAACATTACAAACATGATAAAACAGCTTGTTATCACATCCAAACACTGTTTTGGAACAAAATATGAGTTTTCTTTTCATTCTTCAAAAGTTGCACTTTTGCCACAAGTTATGCTCAGAAACACTGTTTAGAGCGCTTACAGCGCCAGCAAACGCGGTTTTGAACGCCTTAATACAAGACTTACTACTTGTTTGGAAATGCATGTGTAACATTACAAACATGATAAAACAGCTTGTTATCACATCCAAACACTGTTTTGGAACAAAATATGAGTTGTCAGTTCATTCTTCAAAAGTTGCACTTTTGCCACAAGTTATGCTCAGAAACACTGTTTAGAGCGCTTACAGCGCCAGCAAACGCTGTTTTGAACGCCTTAATACAAGACTTACTACTTGTTTGGAAATGCATGTGTAACATTACAAACATGATAAAACAGCTTGTTATCACGTCCAAACACTGTTTTAGAACAAAATATGAGTTTTCAGTTCATTCTTCAAAAGTTGCACTTTTGCTCCAAGTTATGCTCAGAAACACTGTTTAGAGCGCTTACAGCACCAGCAAACGCTGTTTTGTACGCCTTAATACAAGACTTACTACTTGTTTGGAAATGCATGTGTAACATTACAAACATGATAAAACAGCTTGCTATCACATCCAAACACTGTTTTGGAACAAAATATGAGTTTTCAGTTCATTCTTCAAAAGTTGCACTTTTGCTCCAAGTTATGCTCAGAAACACTGTTTAGAGCGTTTACAGAGCCAGCAAACGCTGTTTTGAACGCCTAAATGCAAGACTTACTACTTGTTTGGAAATGCATGTGTAACATTACAAACATGATAAAACAGCTTGTTATCACATCCAAACACTGTTTTGGAACAAAATATGAGTTGTCAGTTCATTCTTCAAAAGTTGCACTTTTGTCCCAAGTTATGCTCAGAAACACTGTTTAGAGCGTTTACAGAGCCAGCAAACGCTGTTTTGAACGCCTTAATACAAGACTTACTACTTGTTTGGAAATGCATGTGTAACATTACAAACATGATAAAACAGCTTGTTATCACATCCAAACACTGTTTTGGAACAAAATATGAGTTGTCAGTTCATTCTTCAAAAGTTGCACTTTTGCCCCAAGTTATGCTCAGAAACACTGTTTAGAGCGCTTACAGCGCCAGCAAACGCGGTTTTGAACGCCTTAATACAAGACTTACTACTTGTTTGGAAATGCATGTGTAACATTACAAACATGATAAAACAGCTTGTTTTCACATCCAAACACTGTTTTGGAACAAAATATGAGTTTTCTTTTCATTCTTCAAAAGTTGCACTTTTGCCACAAGTTATGCTCAGAAACACTGTTTAGAGCGCTTACAGCGCCAGCAAACGCGGTTTTGAACGCCTTAATACAAGACTTACTACTTGTTTGGAAATGCATGTGTAACATTACAAACATGATAAAACAGCTTGTTATCACATCCAAACACTGTTTTGGAACAAAATATGAGTTTTCTTTTCATTCTTCAAAAGTTGCACTTTTGCCACAAGTTATGCTCAGAAACACTGTTTAGAGCGCTTACAGCGCCAGCAAACGCTGTTTTGAACGCCTTAATACAAGACTTACTACTTGTTTGGAAATGCATGTGTAACATTACAAACATGATAAAACAGCTTGTTATCACGTCCAAACACTGTTTTAGAACAAAATATGAGTTTTCAGTTCATTCTTCAAAAGTTGCACTTTTGCTCCAAGTTATGCTCAGAAACACTGTTTAGAGCGCTTACAGCGCCAGCAAACGCTGTTTTGTACGCCTTAATACAAGACTTACTACTTGTTTGGAAATGCATGTGTAACATTACAAACATGATAAAACAGCTTGCTATCACATCCAAACACTGTTTTGGAACAAAATATGAGTTTTCAGTTCATTCTTCAAAAGTTGCACTTTTGCTCCAAGTTATGCTCAGAAACACTGTTTAGAGCGTTTACAGAGCCAGCAAACGCTGTTTTGAACGCCTAAATGCAAGACTTACTACTTGTTTGGAAATGCATGTGTAACATTACAAACATGATAAAACAGCTTGTTATCACATCCAAACACTGTTTTGGAACAAAATATGAGTTGTCAGTTCATTCTTCAAAAGTTGCACTTTTGCCACAAGTTATGCTCAGAAACACTGTTTAGAGCGCTTACAGCGCCAGCAAACGCGGTTTTGAACGCCTTAATACAAGACTTACTACTTGTTTGGAAATGCATGTGTAACATTACAAACATGATAAAACAGCTTGTTATCACATCCAAACACTGTTTTGGAACAAAATATGAGTTTTCTTTTCATTCTTCAAAAGTTGCACTTTTGCCACAAGTTATGCTCAGAAACACTGTTTAGAGCGCTTACAGCGCCAGCAAACGCTGTTTTGAACGCCTTAATACAAGACTTACTACTTGTTTGGAAATGCATGTGTAACATTACAAACATGATAAAACAGCGTGTTATCACGTCCAAACACTGTTTTAGAACAAAATATGAGTTTTCAGTTCATTCTTCAAAAGTTGCACTTTTGCTCCAAGTTATGCTCAGAAACACTGTTTAGAGCGCTTACAGCGCCAGCAAACGCTGTTTTGTACGCCTTAATACAAGACTTACTACTTGTTTGGAAATGCATGTGTAACATTACAAACATGATAAAACAGCTTGCTATCACATCCAAACACTGTTTTGGAACAAAATATGAGTTTTCAGTTCATTCTTCAAAAGTTGCACTTTTGCTCCAAGTTATGCTCAGAAACACTGTTTAGAGCGTTTACAGAGCCAGCAAACGCTGTTTTGAACGCCTAAATGCAAGACTTACTACTTGTTTGGAAATGCATGTGTAACATTACAAACATGATAAAACAGCTTGTTATCACGCCCAAACACTGTTTTGGAACAAAATATGAGTTTTCAGTTCATTCTTCAAAAGTTGCACTTTTGCTCCAAGTTATGCTCAGAAACACTGTTTAGAGCGTTTACAGAGCCAGCAAACGATGTTTTGAACGCCTAAATGCAAGACTTACTACTTGTTTGGAAATGCATGTGTAACATTACAAACATGATAAAACAGCTTGTTATCACATCCAAACACTGTTTTGGAACAAAATGTGAGTTGTCAGTTCATTCTTCAAAAGTTGCACTTTTGCCCCAAGTTATGCTCAGAAACACTGTTTAGAGCGTTTACAGAGCCAGCAAACGCTGTTTTGAACGCCTTAATACAAGACTTACTACTTGTTTGGAAATGCATGTGTAACATTACAAACATGATAAAACAGCTTGTTATCACGTCCAAACACTGTTTTGGAACAAAATATGAGTTTTCAGTTCATTCTTCAAAAGTTGCACTTTTGCTCCAAGTTATGCTCAGAAACACTGTTTAGAGCGTTTACAGAGCCAGCAAACGCTGTTTTGAACGCCTAAATGCAAGACTTACTACTTGTTTGGAAATGCATGTGTAACATTACAAACATGATAAAACAGCTTGTTATCACATCCAAACACTGTTTTGGAACAAAATATGAGTTGTCAGTTCATGCTTCAAAAGTTGCACTTTTGTCCCAAGTTATGCTCAGAAACACTGTTTAGAGCGTTTACAGAGCCAGCAAACGCTGTTTTGAACGCCTTAATACAAGACTTACTACTTGTTTGGAAATGCATGTGTAACATTACAAACATGATAAAACAGCTTGTTATCACATCCAAACACTGTTTTGGAACAAAATATGAGTTGTCAGTTCATTCTTCAAAAGTTGCACTTTTGCCCCCAAGTTATGCTCAGAAACACTGTTTAGAGCGTTTACAGAGCCAGCAAACGCTGTTTTGAACGCCTAAATGCAAGACTTACTACTTGTTTGGAAATGCATGTGTAACATTACAAACATGATAAAACAGCTTGTTATCACATCCAAACACTGTTTTGGAACAAAATATGAGTTTTCTTTTCATTCTTCAAAAGTTGCACTTTTGCCACAAGTTATGCTCAGAAACACTGTTTAGAGCGCTTACAGCGCCAGCAAACGCGGTTTTGAACGCCTTAATACAAGACTTACTACTTGTTTGGAAATGCATGTGTAACATTACAAACATGATAAAACAGCTTGTTATCACATCCAAACACTGTTTTGGAACAAAATATGAGTTTTCTTTTCATTCTTCAAAAGTTGCACTTTTGCCACAAGTTATGCTCAGAAACACTGTTTAGAGCGCTTACAGCGCCAGCAAACGCTGTTTTGAACGCCTTAATACAAGACTTACTACTTGTTTGGAAATGCATGTGTAACATTACAAACATGATAAAACAGCTTGCTATCACATCCAAACACTGTTTTGGAACAAAATATGAGTTTTCAGTTCATTCTTCAAAAGTTGCACTTTTGCTCCAAGTTATGCTCAGAAACACTGTTTAGAGCGTTTACAGAGCCAGCAAACGCTGTTTTGAACGCCTAAATGCAAGACTTACTACTTGTTTGGAAATGCATGTGTAACATTACAAACATGATAAAACAGCTTGTTATCACATCCAAACACTGTTTTGGAACAAAATATGAGTTGTCAGTTCATTCTTCAAAAGTTGCACTTTTGCCACAAGTTATGCTCAGAAACACTGTTTAGAGCGCTTACAGCGCCAGCAAACGCGGTTTTGAACGCCTTAATACAAGACTTACTACTTGTTTGGAAATGCATGTGTAACATTACAAACATGATAAAACAGCTTGTTATCACATCCAAACACTGTTTTGGAACAAAATATGAGTTTTCTTTTCATTCTTCAAAAGTTGCACTTTTGCCACAAGTTATGCTCAGAAACACTGTTTAGAGCGCTTACAGCGCCAGCAAACGCTGTTTTGAACGCCTTAATACAAGACTTACTACTTGTTTGGAAATGCATGTGTAACATTACAAACATGATAAAACAGCTTGTTATCACGTCCAAACACTGTTTTGGAACAAAATATGAGTTTTCAGTTCATTCTTCAAAAGTTGCACTTTTGCTCCAAGTTATGCTCAGAAACACTGTTTAGAGCGTTTACAGAGCCAGCAAACGCTGTTTTGAACGCCTAAATGCAAGACTTACTACTTGTTTGGAAATGCATGTGTAACATTACAAACATGATAAAACAGCTTGTTATCACATCCAAACACTGTTTTGGAACAAAATATGAGTTGTCAGTTCATTCTTCAAAAGTTGCACTTTTGTCCCAAGTTATGCTCAGAAACACTGTTTAGAGCGTTTACAGAGCCAGCAAACGCTGTTTTGAACGCCTTAATACAAGACTTACTACTTGTTTGGAAATGCATGTGTAACATTACAAACATGATAAAACAGCTTGTTTTCACATCCAAACACTGTTTTGGAACAAAATATGAGTTTTCTTTTCATTCTTCAAAAGTTGCACTTTTGCCACAAGTTATGCTCAGAAACACTGTTTAGAGCGCTTACAGCGCCAGCAAACGCGGTTTTGAACGCCTTAATACAAGACTTACTACTTGTTTGGAAATGCATGTGTAACATTACAAACATGATAAAACAGCTTGTTATCACATCCAAACACTGTTTTGGAACAAAATATGAGTTTTCTTTTCATTCTTCAAAAGTTGCACTTTTGCCACAAGTTATGCTCAGAAACACTGTTTAGAGCGCTTACAGCGCCAGCAAACGCTGTTTTGAACGCCTTAATACAAGACTTACTACTTGTTTGGAAATGCATGTGTAACATTACAAACATGATAAAACAGCTTGTTATCACGTCCAAACACTGTTTTAGAACAAAATATGAGTTTTCAGTTCATTCTTCAAAAGTTGCACTTTTGCTCCAAGTTATGCTCAGAAACACTGTTTAGAGCGCTTACAGCGCCAGCAAACGCTGTTTTGTACGCCTTAATACAAGACTTACTACTTGTTTGGAAATGCATGTGTAACATTACAAACATGATAAAACAGCTTGCTATCACATCCAAACACTGTTTTGGAACAAAATATGAGTTTTCAGTTCATTCTTCAAAAGTTGCACTTTTGCTCCAAGTTATGCTCAGAAACACTGTTTAGAGCGTTTACAGAGCCAGCAAACGCTGTTTTGAACGCCTAAATGCAAGACTTACTACTTGTTTGGAAATGCATGTGTAACATTACAAACATGATAAAACAGCTTGTTATCACATCCAAACACTGTTTTGGAACAAAATATGAGTTGTCAGTTCATTCTTCAAAAGTTGCACTTTTGCCCCAAGTTATGCTCAGAAACACTGTTTAGAGCGCTTACAGCGCCAGCAAACGCTGTTTTGAACGCCTTAATACAAGACTTACTACTTGTTTGGAAATGCATGTGTAACATTACAAACATGATAAAACAGCTTGTTATCACGTCCAAACACTGTTTTAGAACAAAATATGAGTTTTCAGTTCATTCTTCAAAAGTTGCACTTTTGCTCCAAGTTATGCTCAGAAACACTGTTTAGAGCGCTCACAGCGCCAGCAAACGCTGTTTTGTACGCCTTAATACAAGACTTACTACTTGTTTGGAAATGCATGTGTAACATTACAAACATGATAAAACAGCTTGCTATCACATCCAAACACTGTTTTGGAACAAAATATGAGTTTTCAGTTCATTCTTCAAAAGTTGCACTTTTGCTCCAAGTTATGCTCAGAAACACTGTTTAGAGCGTTTACAGAGCCAGCAAACGCTGTTTTGAACGCCTAAATGCAAGACTTACTACTTGTTTGGAAATGCATGTGTAACATTACAAACATGATAAAACAGCTTGTTATCACATCCAAACACTGTTTTGGAACAAAATATGAGTTTTCTTTTCATTCTTCAAAAGTTGCACTTTTGCCACAAGTTATGCTCAGAAACACTGTTTAGAGCGCTTACAGCGCCAGCAAACGCGGTTTTGAACGCCTTAATACAAGACTTACTACTTGTTTGGAAATGCATGTGTAACATTACAAACATGATAAAACAGCTTGTTATCACATCCAAACACTGTTTTGGAACAAAATATGAGTTTTCTTTTCATTCTTCAAAAGTTGCACTTTTGCCACAAGTTATGCTCAGAAACACTGTTTAGAGCGCTTACAGCGCCAGCAAACGCTGTTTTGAACGCCTTAATACAAGACTTACTACTTGTTTGGAAATGCATGTGTAACATTACAAACATGATAAAACAGCTTGCTATCACATCCAAACACTGTTTTGGAACAAAATATGAGTTTTCAGTTCATTCTTCAAAAGTTGCACTTTTGCTCCAAGTTATGCTCAGAAACACTGTTTAGAGCGTTTACAGAGCCAGCAAACGCTGTTTTGAACGCCTAAATGCAAGACTTACTACTTGTTTGGAAATGCATGTGTAACATTACAAACATGATAAAACAGCTTGTTATCACATCCAAACACTGTTTTGGAACAAAATATGAGTTTTCTTTTCATTCTTCAAAAGTTGCACTTTTGCCACAAGTTATGCTCAGAAACACTGTTTAGAGCGCTTACAGCGCCAGCAAACGCGGTTTTGAACGCCTTAATACAAGACTTACTACTTGTTTGGAAATGCATGTGTAACATTACAAACATGATAAAACAGCTTGCTATCACATCCAAACACTGTTTTGGAACAAAATATGAGTTTTCAGTTCATTCTTCAAAAGTTGCACTTTTGCTCCAAGTTATGCTCAGAAACACTGTTTAGAGCGTTTACAGAGCCAGCAAACGCTGTTTTGAACGCCTAAATGCAAGACTTACTACTTGTTTGGAAATGCATGTGTAACATTACAAACATGATAAAACAGCTTGTTATCACATCCAAACACTGTTTTGGAACAAAATATGAGTTGTCAGTTCATTCTTCAAAAGTTGCACTTTTGCCACAAGTTATGCTCAGAAACACTGTTTAGAGCGCTTACAGCGCCAGCAAACGCGGTTTTGAACGCCTTAATACAAGACTTACTACTTGTTTGGAAATGCATGTGTAACATTACAAACATGATAAAACAGCTTGTTATCACATCCAAACACTGTTTTGGAACAAAATATGAGTTTTCTTTTCATTCTTCAAAAGTTGCACTTTTGCCACAAGTTATGCTCAGAAACACTGTTTAGAGCGCTTACAGCGCCAGCAAACGCTGTTTTGAACGCCTTAATACAAGACTTACTACTTGTTTGGAAATGCATGTGTAACATTACAAACATGATAAAACAGCTTGTTATCACGTCCAAACACTGTTTTGGAACAAAATATGAGTTTTCAGTTCATTCTTCAAAAGTTGCACTTTTGCTCCAAGTTATGCTCAGAAACACTGTTTAGAGCGCTCACAGCGCCAGCAAACGCTGTTTTGTACGCCTTAATACAAGACTTACTACTTGTTTGGAAATGCATGTGTAACATTACAAACATGATAAAACAGCTTGCTATCACATCCAAACACTGTTTTGGAACAAAATATGAGTTTTCAGTTCATTCTTCAAAAGTTGCACTTTTGCCACAAGTTATGCTCAGAAACACTGTTTAGAGCGCTTACAGCGCCAGCAAACGCGGTTTTGAACGCCTTAATACAAGACTTACTACTTGTTTGGAAATGCATGTGTAACATTACAAACATGATAAAACAGCTTGTTATCACATCCAAACACTGTTTTGGAACAAAATATGAGTTTTCTTTTCATTCTTCAAAAGTTGCACTTTTGCCACAAGTTATGCTCAGAAACACTGTTTAGAGCGCTTACAGCGCCAGCAAACGCTGTTTTGAACGCCTTAATACAAGACTTACTACTTGTTTGGAAATGCATGTGTAACATTACAAACATGATAAAACAGCTTGTTATCACGTCCAAACACTGTTTTAGAACAAAATATGAGTTTTCAGTTCATTCTTCAAAAGTTGCACTTTTGCTCCAAGTTATGCTCAGAAACACTGTTTAGAGCGTTTACAGAGCCAGCAAACGCTGTTTTGAACGCCTAAATGCAAGACTTACTACTTGTTTGGAAATGCATGTGTAACATTACAAACATGATAAAACAGCTTGTTATCACGCCCAAACACTGTTTTGGAACAAAATATGAGTTTTCAGTTCATTCTTCAAAAGTTGCACTTTTGCTCCAAGTTATGCTCAGAAACACTGTTTAGAGCGTTTACAGAGCCAGCAAACGCTGTTTTGAACGCCTAAATGCAAGACTTACTACTTGTTTGGAAATGCATGTGTAACATTACAAACATGATAAAACAGCTTGTTATCACATCCAAACACTGTTTTGGAACAAAATGTGAGTTGTCAGTTCATTCTTCAAAAGTTGCACTTTTGCCCCAAGTTATGCTCAGAAACACTGTTTAGAGCGTTTACAGAGCCAGCAAACGCTGTTTTGAACGCCTTAATACAAGACTTACTACTTGTTTGGAAATGCATGTGTAACATTACAAACATGATAAAACAGCTTGTTATCACATCCAAACACTGTTTTGGAACAAAATATGAGTTTTCTTTTCATTCTTCAAAAGTTGCACTTTTGCCACAAGTTATGCTCAGAAACACTGTTTAGAGCGCTTACAGCGCCAGCAAACGCTGTTTTGAACGCCTTAATACAAGACTTACTACTTGTTTGGAAATGCATGTGTAACATTACAAACATGATAAAACAGCTTGTTATCACGTCCAAACACTGTTATAGAACAAAATATGAGTTTTCAGTTCATTCTTCAAAAGTTGCACTTTTGCTCCAAGTTATGCTCAGAAACACTGTTTAGAGCGCTCACAGCGCCAGCAAACGCTGTTTTGTACGCCTTAATACAAGACTTACTACTTGTTTGGAAATGCATGTGTAACATTACAAACATGATAAAACAGCTTGCTATCACATCCAAACACTGTTTTGGAACAAAATATGAGTTTTCAGTTCATTCTTCAAAAGTTGCACTTTTGCTCCAAGTTATGCTCAGAAACACTGTTTAGAGCGTTTACAGAGCCAGCAAACGCTGTTTTGAACGCCTAAATGCAAGACTTACTACTTGTTTGGAAATGCATGTGTAACATTACAAACATGATAAAACAGCTTGTTATCACATCCAAACACTGTTTTGGAACAAAATATGAGTTTTCTTTTCATTCTTCAAAAGTTGCACTTTTGCCACAAGTTATGCTCAGAAACACTGTTTAGAGCGCTTACAGCGCCAGCAAACGCGGTTTTGAACGCCTTAATACAAGACTTACTACTTGTTTGGAAATGCATGTGTAACATTACAAACATGATAAAACAGCTTGTTATCACATCCAAACACTGTTTTGGAACAAAATATGAGTTTTCTTTTCATTCTTCAAAAGTTGCACTTTTGCCACAAGTTATGCTCAGAAACACTGTTTAGAGCGCTTACAGCGCCAGCAAACGCTGTTTTGAACGCCTTAATACAAGACTTACTACTTGTTTGGAAATGCATGTGTAACATTACAAACATGATAAAACAGCTTGCTATCACATCCAAACACTGTTTTGGAACAAAATATGAGTTTTCAGTTCATTCTTCAAAAGTTGCACTTTTGCTCCAAGTTATGCTCAGAAACACTGTTTAGAGCGCTCACAGCGCCAGCAAACGCTGTTTTGTACGCCTTAATACAAGACTTACTACTTGTTTGGAAATGCATGTGTAACATTACAAACATGATAAAACAGCTTGTTATCACATCCAAACACTGTTTTGGAACAAAATATGAGTTTTCAGTTCATTCTTCAAAAGTTGCACTTTTGCTCCAAGTTATGCTCAGAAACACTGTTTAGAGCGTTTACAGAGCCAGCAAACGCTGTTTTGAACGCCTAAATGCAAGACTTACTACTTGTTTGGAAATGCATGTGTAACATTACAAACATGATAAAACAGCTTGTTATCACATCCAAACACTGTTTTGGAACAAAATATGAGTTTTCTTTTCATTCTTCAAAAGTTGCACTTTTGCCACAAGTTATGCTCAGAAACACTGTTTAGAGCGCTTACAGCGCCAGCAAACGCGGTTTTGAACGCCTTAATACAAGACTTACTACTTGTTTGGAAATGCATGTGTAACATTACAAACATGATAAAACAGCTTGTTATCACATCCAAACACTGTTTTGGAACAAAATATGAGTTTTCTTTTCATTCTTCAAAAGTTGCACTTTTGCCACAAGTTATGCTCAGAAACACTGTTTAGAGCGCTTACAGCGCCAGCAAACGCTGTTTTGAACGCCTTAATACAAGACTTACTACTTGTTTGGAAATGCATGTGTAACATTACAAACATGATAAAACAGCTTGCTATCACATCCAAACACTGTTTTGGAACAAAATATGAGTTTTCAGTTCATTCTTCAAAAGTTGCACTTTTGCTCCAAGTTATGCTCAGAAACACTGTTTAGAGCGTTTACAGAGCCAGCAAACGCTGTTTTGAACGCCTAAATGCAAGACTTACTACTTGTTTGGAAATGCATGTGTAACATTACAAACATGATAAAACAGCTTGTTATCACATCCAAACACTGTTTTGGAACAAAATATGAGTTGTCAGTTCATTCTTCAAAAGTTGCACTTTTGCCACAAGTTATGCTCAGAAACACTGTTTAGAGCGCTTACAGCGCCAGCAAACGCGGTTTTGAACGCCTTAATACAAGACTTACTACTTGTTTGGAAATGCATGTGTAACATTACAAACATGATAAAACAGCTTGTTATCACATCCAAACACTGTTTTGGAACAAAATATGAGTTTTCTTTTCATTCTTCAAAAGTTGCACTTTTGCCACAAGTTATGCTCAGAAACACTGTTTAGAGCGCTTACAGCGCCAGCAAACGCGGTTTTGAACGCCTTAATACAAGACTTACTACTTGTTTGGAAATGCATGTGTAACATTACAAACATGATAAAACAGCTTGTTTTCACATCCAAACACTGTTTTGGAACAAAATATGAGTTTTCTTTTCATTCTTCAAAAGTTGCACTTTTGCCACAAGTTATGCTCAGAAACACTGTTTAGAGCGCTTACAGCGCCAGCAAACGCGGTTTTGAACGCCTTAATACAAGACTTACTACTTGTTTGGAAATGCATGTGTAACATTACAAACATGATAAAACAGCTTGTTATCACATCCAAACACTGTTTTGGAACAAAATATGAGTTTTCTTTTCATTCTTCAAAAGTTGCACTTTTGCCACAAGTTATGCTCAGAAACACTGTTTAGAGCGCTTACAGCGCCAGCAAACGCTGTTTTGAACGCCTTAATACAAGACTTACTACTTGTTTGGAAATGCATGTGTAACATTACAAACATGATAAAACAGCTTGTTATCACGTCCAAACACTGTTTTAGAACAAAATATGAGTTTTCAGTTCATTCTTCAAAAGTTGCACTTTTGCTCCAAGTTATGCTCAGAAACACTGTTTAGAGCGCTTACAGCGCCAGCAAACGCTGTTTTGTACGCCTTAATACAAGACTTACTACTTGTTTGGAAATGCATGTGTAACATTACAAACATGATAAAACAGCTTGCTATCACATCCAAACACTGTTTTGGAACAAAATATGAGTTTTCAGTTCATTCTTCAAAAGTTGCACTTTTGCTCCAAGTTATGCTCAGAAACACTGTTTAGAGCGTTTACAGAGCCAGCAAACGCTGTTTTGAACGCCTAAATGCAAGACTTACTACTTGTTTGGAAATGCATGTGTAACATTACAAACATGATAAAACAGCTTGTTATCACATCCAAACACTGTTTTGGAACAAAATATGAGTTGTCAGTTCATTCTTCAAAAGTTGCACTTTTGCCCCAAGTTATGCTCAGAAACACTGTTTAGAGCGCTTACAGCGCCAGCAAACGCTGTTTTGAACGCCTAAATGCAAGACTTACTACTTGTTTGGAAATGCATGTGTAACATTACAAACATGATAAAACAGCTTGTTATCACATCCAAACACTGTTTTGGAACAAAATATGAGTTGTCAGTTCATTCTTCAAAAGTTGCACTTTTGCCCCAAGTTATGCTCAGAAACACTGTTTAGAGCGTTTACAGAGCCAGCAAACGCTGTTTTGAACGCCTAAATGCAAGACTTACTACTTGTTTGGAAATGCATGTGTAACATTACAAACATGATAAAACAGCTTGTTATCACATCCAAACACTGTTTTGGAACAAAATATGAGTTTTCTTTTCATTCTTCAAAAGTTGCACTTTTGCCACAAGTTATGCTCAGAAACACTGTTTAGAGCGCTTAAAGCGCCAGCAAACGCGGTTTTGAACGCCTTAATACAAGACTTACTACTTGTTTGGAAATGCATGTGTAACATTACAAACATGATAAAACAGCTTGCTATCACATCCAAACACTGTTTTGGAACAAAATATGAGTTTTCAGTTCATTCTTCAAAAGTTGCACTTTTGCTCCAAGTTATGCTCAGAAACACTGTTTAGAGCGTTTACAGAGCCAGCAAACGCTGTTTTGAACGCCTAAATGCAAGACTTACTACTTGTTTGGAAATGCATGTGTAACATTACAAACATGATAAAACAGCTTGTTATCACATCCAAACACTGTTTTGGAACAAAATATGAGTTTTCTTTTCATTCTTCAAAAGTTGCACTTTTGCCACAAGTTATGCTCAGAAACACTGTTTAGAGCGCTTACAGCGCCAGCAAACGCGGTTTTGAACGCCTTAATACAAGACTTACTACTTGTTTGGAAATGCATGTGTAACATTACAAACATGATAAAACAGCTTGTTATCACATCCAAACACTGTTTTGGAACAAAATATGAGTTTTCTTTTCATTCTTCAAAAGTTGCACTTTTGCCACAAGTTATGCTCAGAAACACTGTTTAGAGCGCTTACAGCGCCAGCAAACGCTGTTTTGAACGCCTTAATACAAGACTTACAACTTGTTTGGAAATGCATGTGTAACATTACAAACATGATAAAACAGCTTGTTATCACATCCAAACACTGTTTTGGAACAAAATATGAGTTTTCTTTTCATTCTTCAAAAGTTGCACTTTTGCCACAAGTTATGCTCAGAAACACTGTTTAGAGCGCTTACAGCGCCAGCAAACGCTGTTTTGAACGCCTAAATGCAAGACTTACTACTTGTTTGGAAATGCATGTGTAACATTACAAACATGATAAAACAGCTTGTTATCACATCCAAACACTGTTTTGGAACAAAATATGAGTTGTCAGTTCATTCTTCAAAAGTTGCACTTTTGCCACAAGTTATGCTCAGAAACACTGTTTAGAGCGCTTACAGCGCCAGCAAACGCGGTTTTGAACGCCTTAATACAAGACTTACTACTTGTTTGGAAATGCATGTGTAACATTACAAACATGATAAAACAGCTTGTTATCACGTCCAAACACTGTTTTGGAACAAAATATGAGTTTTCAGTTCATTCTTCAAAAGTTGCACTTTTGCTCCAAGTTATGCTCAGAAACACTGTTTAGAGCGTTTACAGAGCCAGCAAACGCTGTTTTGAACGCCTAAATGCAAGACTTACTACTTGTTTGGAAATGCATGTGTAACATTACAAACATGATAAAACAGCTTGTTATCACATCCAAACACTGTTTTGGAACAAAATATGAGTTGTCAGTTCATTCTTCAAAAGTTGCACTTTTGTCCCAAGTTATGCTCAGAAACACTGTTTAGAGTGTTTACAGAGCCAGCAAACGCTGTTTTGAACGCCTTAATACAAGACTTACTACTTGTTTGGAAATGCATGTGTAACATTACAAACATGATAAAACAGCTTGTTATCACATCCAAACACTGTTTTGGAACAAAATATGAGTTGTCAGTTCATTCTTCAAAAGTTGCACTTTTGCCCCAAGTTATGCTCAGAAACACTGTTTAGAGCGCTTACAGCGCCAGCAAACGCGGTTTTGAACGCCTTAATACAAGACTTACTACTTGTTTGGAAATGCATGTGTAACATTACAAACATGATAAAACAGCTTGTTTTCACATCCAAACACTGTTTTGGAACAAAATATGAGTTTTCTTTTCATTCTTCAAAAGTTGCACTTTTGCCACAAGTTATGCTCAGAAACACTGTTTAGAGCGCTTACAGCGCCAGCAAACGCTGTTTTGAACGCCTTAATACAAGACTTACTACTTGTTTGGAAATGCATGTGTAACATTACAAACATGATAAAACAGCTTGTTATCACGTCCAAACACTGTTTTAGAACAAAATATGAGTTTTCAGTTCATTCTTCAAAAGTTGCACTTTTGCTCCAAGTTATGCTCAGAAACACTGTTTAGAGCGCTTACAGCGCCAGCAAACGCTGTTTTGTACGCCTTAATACAAGACTTACTACTTGTTTGGAAATGCATGTGTAACATTACAAACATGATAAAACAGCTTGCTATCACACCCAAACACTGTTTTGGAACAAAATATGAGTTTTCAGTTCATTCTTCAAAAGTTGCACTTTTGCTCCAAGTTATGCTCAGAAACACTGTTTAGAGCGTTTACAGAGCCAGCAAATGCTGTTTTGAACGCCTAAATGCAAGACTTACTACTTGTTTGGAAATGCATGTGTAACATTACAAACATGATAAAACAGCTTGTTATCACATCCAAACACTGTTTTGGAACAAAATATGAGTTGTCAGTTCATTCTTCAAAAGTTGCACTTTTGCCACAAGTTATGCTCAGAAACACTGTTTAGAGCGCTTACAGCGCCAGCAAACGCTGTTTTGAACGCCTTAATACAAGACTTACTACTTGTTTGGAAATGCATGTGTAACATTACAAACATGATAAAACAGCTTGTTATCACGTCCAAACACTGTTTTAGAACAAAATATGAGTTTTCAGTTCATTCTTCAAAAGTTGCACTTTTGCTCCAAGTTATGCTCAGAAACACTGTTTAGAGCGCTTACAGCGCCAGCAAACGCTGTTTTGTACGCCTTAATACAAGACTTACTACTTGTTTGGAAATGCATGTGTAACATTACAAACATGATAAAACAGCTTGCTATCACATCCAAACACTGTTTTGGAACAAAATATGAGTTTTCAGTTCATTCTTCAAAAGTTGCACTTTTGCTCCAAGTTATGCTCAGAAACACTGTTTAGAGCGTTTACAGAGCCAGCAAACGCTGTTTTGAACGCCTAAATGCAAGACTTACTACTTGTTTGGAAATGCATGTGTAACATTACAAACATGATAAAACAGCTTGTTATCACATCCAAACACTGTTTTGGAACAAAATATGAGTTGTCAGTTCATTCTTCAAAAGTTGCACTTTTGCCCCAAGTTATGCTCAGAAACACTGTTTAGAGCGCTTACAGCGCCAGCAAACGCTGTTTTGAACGCCTAAATGCAAGACTTACTACTTGTTTGGAAATGCATGTGTAACATTACAAACATGATAAAACAGCTTGTTATCACATCCAAACACTGTTTTGGAACAAAATATGAGTTGTCAGTTCATTCTTCAAAAGTTGCACTTTTGCCACAAGTTATGCTCAGAAACACTGTTTAGAGCGCTTACAGCGCCAGCAAACGCGGTTTTGAACGCCTTAATACAAGACTTACTACTTGTTTGGAAATGCATGTGTAACATTACAAACATGATAAAACAGCTTGTTATCACATCCAAACACTGTTTTGGAACAAAATATGAGTTTTCTTTTCATTCTTCAAAAGTTGCACTTTTGCCACAAGTTATGCTCAGAAACACTGTTTAGAGCGCTTACAGCGCCAGCAAACGCTGTTTTGAACGCCTTAATACAAGACTTACTACTTGTTTGGAAATGCATGTGTAACATTACAAACATGATAAAACAGCTTGTTATCACGTCCAAACACTGTTTTGGAACAAAATATGAGTTTTCAGTTCATTCTTCAAAAGTTGCACTTTTGCTCCAAGTTATGCTCAGAAACACTGTTTAGAGCGTTTACAGAGCCAGCAAACGCTGTTTTGAACGCCTAAATGCAAGACTTACTACTTGTTTGGAAATGCATGTGTAACATTACAAACATGATAAAACAGCTTGTTATCACATCCAAACACTGTTTTGGAACAAAATATGAGTTGTCAGTTCATTCTTCAAAAGTTGCACTTTTGTCCCAAGTTATGCTCAGAAACACTGTTTAGAGCGTTTACAGAGCCAGCAAACGCTGTTTTGAACGCCTTAATACAAGACTTACTACTTGTTTGGAAATGCATGTGTAACATTACAAACATGATAAAACAGCTTGTTATCACATCCAAACACTGTTTTGGAACAAAATATGAGTTGTCAGTTCATTCTTCAAAAGTTGCACTTTTGCCCCAAGTTATGCTCAGAAACACTGTTTAGAGCGCTTACAGCGCCAGCAAACGCGGTTTTGAACGCCTTAATACAAGACTTACTACTTGTTTGGAAATGCATGTGTAACATTACAAACATGATAAAACAGCTTGTTTTCACATCCAAACACTGTTTTGGAACAAAATATGAGTTTTCTTTTCATTCTTCAAAAGTTGCACTTTTGCCACAAGTTATGCTCAGAAACACTGTTTAGAGCGCTTACAGCGCCAGCAAACGCTGTTTTGAACGCCTTAATACAAGACTTACTACTTGTTTGGAAATGCATGTGTAACATTACAAACATGATAAAACAGCTTGTTATCACGTCCAAACACTGTTTTAGAACAAAATATGAGTTTTCAGTTCATTCTTCAAAAGTTGCACTTTTGCTCCAAGTTATGCTCAGAAACACTGTTTAGAGCGCTTACAGCGCCAGCAAACGCTGTTTTGTACGCCTTAATACAAGACTTACTACTTGTTTGGAAATGCATGTGTAACATTACAAACATGATAAAACAGCTTGCTATCACATCCAAACACTGTTTTGGAACAAAATATGAGTTTTCAGTTCATTCTTCAAAAGTTGCACTTTTGCTCCAAGTTATGCTCAGAAACACTGTTTAGAGCGTTTACAGAGCCAGCAAACGCTGTTTTGAACGCCTAAATGCAAGACTTACTACTTGTTTGGAAATGCATGTGTAACATTACAAACATGATAAAACAGCTTGTTATCACATCCAAACACTGTTTTGGAACAAAATATGAGTTGTCAGTTCATTCTTCAAAAGTTGCACTTTTGCCCCAAGTTATGCTCAGAAACACTGTTTAGAGCGTTTACAGAGCCAGCAAACGCTGTTTTGAACGCCTTAATACAAGACTTACTACTTGTTTGGAAATGCATGTGTAACATTACAAACATGATAAAACAGCTTGTTATCACATCCAAACACTGTTTTGGAACAAAATATGAGTTGTCAGTTCATTCTTCAAAAGTTGCACTTTTGCCCCAAGTTATGCTCAGAAACACTGTTTAGAGCGCTTACAGCGCCAGCAAACGCGGTTTTGAACGCCTTAATACAAGACTTACTACTTGTTTGGAAATGCATGTGTAACATTACAAACATGATAAAACAGCTTGTTTTCACATCCAAACACTGTTTTGGAACAAAATATGAGTTTTCTTTTCATTCTTCAAAAGTTGCACTTTTGCCACAAGTTATGCTCAGAAACACTGTTTAGAGCGCTTACAGCGCCAGCAAACGCTGTTTTGAACGCCTTAATACAAGACTTACTACTTGTTTGGAAATGCATGTGTAACATTACAAACATGATAAAACAGCTTGTTATCACGTCCAAACACTGTTTTAGAACAAAATATGAGTTTTCAGTTCATTCTTCAAAAGTTGCACTTTTGCTCCAAGTTATGCTCAGAAACACTGTTTAGAGCGCTTACAGCGCCAGCAAACGCTGTTTTGTACGCCTTAATACAAGACTTACTACTTGTTTGGAAATGCATGTGTAACATTACAAACATGATAAAACAGCTTGCTATCACATCCAAACACTGTTTTGGAACAAAATATGAGTTTTCAGTTCATTCTTCAAAAGTTGCACTTTTGCTCCAAGTTATGCTCAGAAACACTGTTTAGAGCGTTTACAGAGCCAGCAAACGCTGTTTTGAACGCCTAAATGCAAGACTTACTACTTGTTTGGAAATGCATGTGTAACATTACAAACATGATAAAACAGCTTGTTATCACATCCAAACACTGTTTTGGAACAAAATATGAGTTGTCAGTTCATTCTTCAAAAGTTGCACTTTTGCCCCAAGTTATGCTCAGAAACACTGTTTAGAGCGCTTACAGCACCAGCAAACGCGGTTTTGAACGCCTTAATACAAGACTTACTACTTGTTTGGAAATGCATGTGTAACATTACAAACATGATAAAACAGCTTGTTATCACATCCAAACACTGTTTTGGAACAAAATATGAGTTTTCTTTTCATTCTTCAAAAGTTGCACTTTTGCCACAAGTTATGCTCAGAAACACTGTTTAGAGCGCTTACAGCGCCAGCAAACGCTGTTTTGAACGCCTTAATACAAGACTTACTACTTGTTTGGAAATGCATGTGTAACATTACAAACATGATAAAACAGCTTGTTATCACGTCCAAACACTGTTTTAGAACAAAATATGAGTTTTCAGTTCATTCTTCAAAAGTTGCACTTTTGCTCCAAGTTATGCTCAGAAACACTGTTTAGAGCGTTTACAGAGCCAGCAAACGCTGTTTTGAACGCCTAAATGCAAGACTTACTACTTGTTTGGAAATGCATGTGTAACATTACAAACATGATAAAACAGCTTGTTATCACGCCCAAACACTGTTTTGGAACAAAATATGAGTTTTCAGTTCATTCTTCAAAAGTTGCACTTTTGCTCCAAGTTATGCTCAGAAACACTGTTTAGAGCGTTTACAGAGCCAGCAAACGCTGTTTTGAACGCCTAAATGCAAGACTTACTACTTGTTTGGAAATGCATGTGTAACATTACAAACATGATAAAACAGCTTGTTATCACATCCAAACACTGTTTTGGAACAAAATGTGAGTTGTCAGTTCATTCTTCAAAAGTTGCACTTTTGCCCCAAGTTATGCTCAGAAACACTGTTTAGAGCGTTTACAGAGCCAGCAAACGCTGTTTTGAACGCCTTAATACAAGACTTACTACTTGTTTGGAAATGCATGTGTAACATTACAAACATGATAAAACAGCTTGTTATCACGTCCAAACACTGTTTTGGAACAAAATATGAGTTTTCAGTTCATTCTTCAAAAGTTGCACTTTTGCTCCAAGTTATGCTCAGAAACACTGTTTAGAGCGTTTACAGAGCCAGCAAACGCTGTTTTGAACGCCTAAATGCAAGACTTACTACTTGTTTGGAAATGCATGTGTAACATTACAAACATGATAAAACAGCTTGTTATCACATCCAAACACTGTTTTGGAACAAAATATGAGTTGTCAGTTCATTCTTCAAAAGTTGCACTTTTGTCCCAAGTTATGCTCAGAAACACTGTTTAGAGCGTTTACAGAGCCAGCAAACGCTGTTTTGAACGCCTTAATACAAGACTTACTACTTGTTTGGAAATGCATGTGTAACATTACAAACATGATAAAACAGCTTGTTATCACATCCAAACACTGTTTTGGAACAAAATATGAGTTGTCAGTTCATTCTTCAAAAGTTGCACTTTTGCCCCAAGTTATGCTCAGAAACACTGTTTAGAGCGTTTACAGAGCCAGCAAACGCTGTTTTGAACGCCTAAATGCAAGACTTACTACTTGTTTGGAAATGCATGTGTAACATTACAAACATGATAAAACAGCTTGTTATCACATCCAAACACTGTTTTGGAACAAAATATGAGTTTTCTTTTCATTCTTCAAAAGTTGCACTTTTGCCACAAGTTATGCTCAGAAACACTGTTTAGAGCGCTTACAGCGCCAGCAAACGCGGTTTTGAACGCCTTAATACAAGACTTACTACTTGTTTGGAAATGCATGTGTAACATTACAAACATGATAAAACAGCTTGTTATCACATCCAAACACTGTTTTGGAACAAAATATGAGTTTTCTTTTCATTCTTCAAAAGTTGCACTTTTGCCACAAGTTATGCTCAAAAACACTGTTTAGAGCGCTTACAGCGCCAGCAAACGCTGTTTTGAACGCCTTAATACAAGACTTACTACTTGTTTGGAAATGCATGTGTAACATTACAAACATGATAAAACAGCTTGTTATCACGTCCAAACACTGTTTTAGAACAAAATATGAGTTTTCAGTTCATTCTTCAAAAGTTGCACTTTTGCTCCAAGTTATGCTCAGAAACACTGTTTAGAGCGCTCACAGCGCCAGCAAACGCTGTTTTGTACGCCTTAATACAAGACTTACTACTTGTTTGGAAATGCATGTGTAACATTACAAACATGATAAAACAGCTTGCTATCACATCCAAACACTGTTTTGGAACAAAATATGAGTTTTCAGTTCATTCTTCAAAAGTTGCACTTTTGCTCCAAGTTATGCTCAGAAACACTGTTTAGAGCGTTTACAGAGCCAGCAAACGCTGTTTTGAACGCCTAAATGCAAGACTTACTACTTGTTTGGAAATGCATGTGTAACATTACAAACATGATAAAACAGCTTGTTATCACATCCAAACACTGTTTTGGAACAAAATATGAGTTTTCTTTTCATTCTTCAAAAGTTGCACTTTTGCCACAAGTTATGCTCAGAAACACTGTTTAGAGCGCTTACAGCGCCAGCAAACGCGGTTTTGAACGCCTTAATACAAGACTTACTACTTGTTTGGAAATGCATGTGTAACATTACAAACATGATAAAACAGCTTGTTATCACATCCAAACACTGTTTTGGAACAAAATATGAGTTTTCTTTTCATTCTTCAAAAGTTGCACTTTTGCCACAAGTTATGCTCAGAAACACTGTTTAGAGCGCTTACAGCGCCAGCAAACGCTGTTTTGAACGCCTTAATACAAGACTTACTACTTGTTTGGAAATGCATGTGTAACATTACAAACATGATAAAACAGCTTGCTATCACATCCAAACACTGTTTTGGAACAAAATATGAGTTTTCAGTTCATTCTTCAAAAGTTGCACTTTTGCTCCAAGTTATGCTCAGAAACACTGTTTAGAGCGTTTACAGAGCCAGCAAACGCTGTTTTGAACGCCTAAATGCAAGACTTACTACTTGTTTGGAAATGCATGTGTAACATTACAAACATGATAAAACAGCTTGTTATCACATCCAAACACTGTTTTGGAACAAAATATGAGTTGTCAGTTCATTCTTCAAAAGTTGCACTTTTGCCACAAGTTATGCTCAGAAACACTGTTTAGAGCGCTTACAGCGCCAGCAAACGCGGTTTTGAACGCCTTAATACAAGACTTACTACTTGTTTGGAAATGCATGTGTAACATTACAAACATGATAAAACAGCTTGTTATCACATCCAAACACTGTTTTGGAACAAAATATGAGTTTTCTTTTCATTCTTCAAAAGTTGCACTTTTGCCACAAGTTATGCTCAGAAACACTGTTTAGAGCGCTTACAGCGCCAGCAAACGCTGTTTTGAACGCCTTAATACAAGACTTACTACTTGTTTGGAAATGCATGTGTAACATTACAAACATGATAAAACAGCTTGTTATCACGTCCAAACACTGTTTTAGAACAAAATATGAGTTTTCAGTTCATTCTTCAAAAGTTGCACTTTTGCTCCAAGTTATGCTCAGAAACACTGTTTAGAGCGCTTACAGCGCCAGCAAACGCTGTTTTGTACGCCTTAATACAAGACTTACTACTTGTTTGGAAATGCATGTGTAACATTACAAACATGATAAAACAGCTTGTTATCACGCCCAAACACTGTTTTGGAACAAAATATGAGTTTTCAGTTCATTCTTCAAAAGTTGCACTTTTGCTCCAAGTTATGCTCAGAAACACTGTTTAGAGCGTTTACAGAGCCAGCAAACGCTGTTTTGAACGCCTAAATGCAAGACTTACTACTTGTTTGGAAATGCATGTGTAACATTACAAACATGATAAAACAGCTTGTTATCACATCCAAACACTGTTTTGGAACAAAATATGAGTTTTCAGTTCATTCTTCAAAAGTTGCACTTTTGCTCCAAGTTATGCTCAGAAACACTGTTTAGAGCGTTTACAGAGCCAGCAAACGCTGTTTTGAACGCCTAAATGCAAGACTTACTACTTGTTTGGAAATGCATGTGTAACATTACAAACATGATAAAACAGCTTGTTATCACATCCAAACACTGTTTTGGAACAAAATATGAGTTGTCAGTTCATTCTTCAAAAGTTGCACTTTTGTCCCAAGTTATGCTCAGAAACACTGTTTAGAGCGTTTACAGAGCCAGCAAACGCTGTTTTGAACGCCTTAATACAAGACTTACTACTTGTTTGGAAATGCATGTGTAACATTACAAACATGATAAAACAGCTTGTTATCACATCCAAACACTGTTTTGGAACAAAATATGAGTTTTCTTTTCATTCTTCAAAAGTTGCACTTTTGCCACAAGTTATGCTCAGAAACACTGTTTAGAGCGCTTACAGCGCCAGCAAACGCTGTTTTGAACGCCTTAATACAAGACTTACTACTTGTTTGGAAATGCATGTGTAACATTACAAACATGATAAAACAGCTTGCTATCACATCCAAACACTGTTTTGGAACAAAATATGAGTTTTCAGTTCATTCTTCAAAAGTTGCACTTTTGCTCCAAGTTATGCTCAGAAACACTGTTTAGAGCGTTTACAGAGCCAGCAAACGCTGTTTTGAACGCCTAAATGCAAGACTTACTACTTGTTTGGAAATGCATGTGTAACATTACAAACATGATAAAACAGCTTGTTATCACATCCAAACACTGTTTTGGAACAAAATATGAGTTTTCAGTTCATTCTTCAAAAGTTGCACTTTTGCTCCAAGTTATGCTCAGAAACACTGTTTAGAGCGTTTACAGAGCCAGCAAACGCTGTTTTGAACGCCTAAATGCAAGACTTACTACTTGTTTGGAAATGCATGTGTAACATTACAAACATGATAAAACAGCTTGTTATCACATCCAAACACTGTTTTGGAACAAAATATGAGTTTTCTTTTCATTCTTCAAAAGTTGCACTTTTGCCACAAGTTATGCTCAGAAACACTGTTTAGAGCGCTTACAGCGCCAGCAAACGCTGTTTTGAACGCCTTAATACAAGACTTACTACTTGTTTGGAAATGCATGTGTAACATTACAAACATGATAAAACAGCTTGTTATCACGTCCAAACACTGTTTTAGAACAAAATATATGAGTTTTCAGTTCATTCTTCAAAAGTTGCACTTTTGCTCCAAGTTATGCTCAGAAACACTGTTTAGAGCGCTTACAGCGCCAGCAAACGCTGTTTTGTACGCCTTAATACAAGACTTACTACTTGTTTGGAAATGCATGTGTAACATTACAAACATGATAAAACAGCTTGCTATCACATCCAAACACTGTTTTGGAACAAAATATGAGTTTTCAGTTCATTCTTCAAAAGTTGCACTTTTGCTCCAAGTTATGCTCAGAAACACTGTTTAGAGCGTTTACAGAGCCAGCAAACGCTGTTTTGAACGCCTAAATGCAAGACTTACTACTTGTTTGGAAATGCATGTGTAACATTACAAACATGATAAAACAGCTTGTTATCACATCCAAACACTGTTTTGGAACAAAATATGAGTTGTCAGTTCATTCTTCAAAAGTTGCACTTTTGCCACAAGTTATGCTCAGAAACACTGTTTAGAGCGCTTACAGCGCCAGCAAACGCGGTTTTGAACGCCTTAATACAAGACTTACTACTTGTTTGGAAATGCATGTGTAACATTACAAACATGATAAAACAGCTTGTTATCACGTCCAAACACTGTTTTAGAACAAAATATGAGTTTTCAGTTCATTCTTCAAAAGTTGCACTTTTGCTCCAAGTTATGCTCAGAAACACTGTTTAGAGCGCTTACAGCGCCAGCAAACGCTGTTTTGTACGCCTTAATACAAGACTTACTACTTGTTTGGAAATGCATGTGTAACATTACAAACATGATAAAACAGCTTGCTATCACATCCAAACACTGTTTTGGAACAAAATATGAGTTTTCAGTTCATTCTTCAAAAGTTGCACTTTTGCTCCAAGTTATGCTCAGAAACACTGTTTAGAGCGTTTACAGAGCCAGCAAACGCTGTTTTGAACGCCTAAATGCAAGACTTACTACTTGTTTGGAAATGCATGTGTAACATTACAAACATGATAAAACAGCTTGTTATCACATCCAAACACTGTTTTGGAACAAAATGTGAGTTGTCATTTCATTCTTCAAAAGTTGCACTTTTGCCCCAAGTTATGCTCAGAAACACTGTTTAGAGCGTTTACAGAGCCAGCAAACGCTGTTTTGAACGCCTTAATACAAGACTTACTACTTGTTTGGAAATGCATGTGTAACATTACAAACATGATAAAACAGCTTGTTATCACGTCCAAACACTGTTTTGGAACAAAATATGAGTTTTCAGTTCATTCTTCAAAAGTTGCACTTTTGCTCCAAGTTATGCTCAGAAACACTGTTTAGAGCGTTTACAAAGCCAGCAAACGCTGTTTTGAACGCCTAAATGCAAGACTTACTACTTGTTTGGAAATGCATGTGTAACATTACAAACATGATAAAACAGCTTGTTATCACATCCAAACACTGTTTTGGAACAAAATATGAGTTGTCAGTTCATTCTTCAAAAGTTGCACTTTTGTCCCAAGTTATGCTCAGAAACACTGTTTAGAGCGTTTACAGAGCCAGCAAACGCTGTTTTGAACGCCTTAATACAAGACTTACTACTTGTTTGGAAATGCATGTGTAACATTACAAACATGATAAAACAGCTTGTTATCACATCCAAACACTGTTTTGGAACAAAATATGAGTTTTCTTTTCATTCTTCAAAAGTTGCACTTTTGCCACAAGTTATGCTCAGAAACACTGTTTAGAGCGCTTACAGCGCCAGCAAACGCTGTTTTGAACGCCTTAATACAAGACTTACTACTTGTTTGGAAATGCATGTGTAACATTACAAACATGATAAAACAGCTTGTTATCACGTCCAAACACTGTTTTAGAACAAAATATGAGTTTTCAGTTCATTCTTCAAAAGTTGCACTTTTGCTCCAAGTTATGCTCAGAAACACTGTTTAGAGCGCTTACAGCGCCAGCAAACGCTGTTTTGTACGCCTAAATGCAAGACTTACTACTTGTTTGGAAATGCATGTGTAACATTACAAACATGATAAAACAGCTTGTTATCACATCCAAACACTGTTTTGGAACAAAATATGAGTTTTCTTTTCATTCTTCAAAAGTTGCACTTTTGCCACAAGTTATGCTCAGAAACACTGTTTAGAGCGCTTACAGCGCCAGCAAACGCTGTTTTGAACGCCTTAATACAAGACTTACTACTTGTTTGGAAATGCATGTGTAACATTACAAACATGATAAAACAGCTTGTTATCACGTCCAAACACTGTTTTAGAACAAAATATATGAGTTTTCAGTTCATTCTTCAAAAGTTGCACTTTTGCTCCAAGTTATGCTCAGAAACACTGTTTAGAGCGCTTACAGCGCCAGCAAACGCTGTTTTGTACGCCTTAATACAAGACTTACTACTTGTTTGGAAATGCATGTGTAACATTACAAACATGATAAAACAGCTTGCTATCACATCCAAACACTGTTTTGGAACAAAATATGAGTTTTCAGTTCATTCTTCAAAAGTTGCACTTTTGCTCCAAGTTATGCTCAGAAACACTGTTTAGAGCGTTTACAGAGCCAGCAAACGCTGTTTTGAACGCCTAAATGCAAGACTTACTACTTGTTTGGAAATGCATGTGTAACATTACAAACATGATAAAACAGCTTGTTATCACATCCAAACACTGTTTTGGAACAAAATGTGAGTTGTCATTTCATTCTTCAAAAGTTGCACTTTTGCCCCAAGTTATGCTCAGAAACACTGTTTAGAGCGTTTACAGAGCCAGCAAACGCTGTTTTGAACGCCTTAATACAAGACTTACTACTTGTTTGGAAATGCATGTGTAACATTACAAACATGATAAAACAGCTTGTTATCACGTCCAAACACTGTTTTGGAACAAAATATGAGTTTTCAGTTCATTCTTCAAAAGTTGCACTTTTGCTCCAAGTTATGCTCAGAAACACTGTTTAGAGCGTTTACAGAGCCAGCAAACGCTGTTTTGAACGCCTAAATGCAAGACTTACTACTTGTTTGGAAATGCATGTGTAACATTACAAACATGATAAAACAGCTTGTTATCACATCCAAACACTGTTTTCATTCAAAATATGAGTTTTCTTTTCATTCTTCAAAAGTTGCACTTTTGCCACAAGTTATGCTCAGAAACATTGTTTAGAGCGCTTACAGCGCCAGCAAACGCTGTTTTGAACGCCTTAATACAAGACTTACTACTTGTTTGGAAATGCATGTGTAACATTACAAACATGATAAAACAGCTTGTTATCACATCCAAACACTGTTTTCATTCAAAATATGAGTTTTCTTTTCATTCTTCAAAAGTTGCACTTTTGCCACAAGTTATGCTCAGATACACTGTTTAGAGCGCTTACAGCGCCAGCAAACGCTGTTTTGAACGCCTTAATACAAGACTTACTACTTGTTTGGAAATGCATGTGTAACATTACAAACATGATAAAACAGCTTGTTATCACATCCAAACACTGTTTTGGAACAAAATATGAGTTTTCAGTTCATTCTTCAAAAGTTGCACTTTTGCTCCAAGTTATGCTCAGAAACACTGTTTAGAGCGTTTACAGAGCCAGCAAACGCTGTTTTGAACGCCTAAATGCAAGACTTACTACTTGTTTGGAAATGCATGTGTAACATTACAAACATGATAAAACAGCTTGTTATCACATCCAAACACTGTTTTGAAACAAAATATGAGTTTTCAGTTCATTCTTCAAAAGTTGCACTTTTGCCCCAAGTTATGCTCAGAAACACTGTTTAGAGCGCTTACAGCGCCAGCAAACGCTGTTTTGAACGCCTTAATGCAAGACTTACTACTTGTTTGGAAATGCATGTGTAACATTACAAACATGATAAAACAGTTTGTTATCACATCCAAACACTGTTTTGGAACAAAATATGAGTTTTCAGTTCATTCTTCAAAAGTTGCACTTTTGCTCCAAGTTATGCTCAGAAACACTGTTTAGAGCGTTTACAGAGCCAGCAAACGCTGTTTTGAACGCCTAAATGCAAGACTTACTACTTGTTTGGAAATGCATGTGTAACATTACAAACATGATAAAACAGCTTGTTATCACATCCAAACACTGTTTTCATTCAAAATATGAGTTTTCTTTTCATTCTTCAAAAGTTGCACTTTTGCCACAAGTTATGCTCAGAAACACTGTTTAGAGCGCTTACAGCGCCAGCAAACGCTGTTTTGAACGCCTTAATACAAGACTTACTACTTGTTTGGAAATGCATGTGTAACATTACAAACATGATAAAACAGCTTGTTATCACATCCAAACACTGTTTTCATTCAAAATATGAGTTTTCTTTTCATTCTTCAAAAGTTGCACTTTTGCCACAAGTTATGCTCAGATACACTGTTTAGAGCGCTTACAGCGCCAGCAAACGCTGTTTTGAACGCCTTAATACAAGACTTACTACTTGTTTGGAAATGCATGTGTAACATTACAAACATGATAAAACAGCTTGTTATCACATCCAAACACTGTTTTGGAACAAAATATGAGTTTTCAGTTCATTCTTCAAAAGTTGCACTTTTGCTCCAAGTTATGCTCAGAAACACTGTTTAGAGCGTTTACAGAGCCAGCAAACGCTGTTTTGAACGCCTAAATGCAAGACTTACTACTTGTTTGGAAATGCATGTGTAACATTACAAACATGATAAAACAGCTTGTTATCACATCCAAACACTGTTTTGGAACAAAATATGAGTTTTCTTTTCATTCTTCAAAAGTTGCACTTTTGCCACAAGTTATGCTCAGAAACACTGTTTAGAGCGCTAACAGCGCCAGCAAACGCTGTTTTGAACGCCTTAACACTAGGAACCCGACGGCCGCGAAAATTTTCGCAAGGCTTAGTAAGGTCCATGTAGCCCACTCCCCTGCTGTGAAGAGATTAACGCCCATTGTCTTGGTAATGCGGTGGAAGCGTCTCACCCCCAGCTCATACGCCTGCCAAAGCACAAGCGGCTCACCTCCAAGCTCATACAAGGCACCAAACGTGATACTTCACGAAAAACTTGGTTACAAACAAGCAGACTGTATATGTTACCGATCCTACAACAAACAGCGGAAATTTTGTAGACTCGTGTTTCAAAAAATACAATTCAAGCGCACGTAGAGAGTTTCTCAAATGAGTCCCGTCAAACAATAAAAATAAATAAAATTGTCTGAACCTCTTTGTATATTGTTTGAAGCTCTTTGTATATTTACTACACTATATAATATTTGTTACACTTTCTGTTTCCGCGTTTGAATTCGCGTTTGAAAAGCTAAGAAATTATATGGCGCAATTATATATATGGCTGATAAATGTTGTGATCTAAACAGCAGACTGGAAAAGGAGAGGAAAAGACAGGAAGAACAAATTCATGTGCTGTAAAACAACTTTATTTTGATCAAACATGGATGTCTATTCCGGGTTTCTTGAAGTGGAATGTCAAGAAAGTTGAGGGTGTCTTGAAGTTGAGGGTGTACTCGCCAGATGCACTTGCCGCATGCAACACACGCGTTGATGCTGTGGAGAACAATTCAAGGTACACCATACATTTTGAATAAAATCTTTCAGAAGACAAAAATACGTAACATATGTGGTGTTACGTATGTAGGCCTACTTATCAACGTACCTTCATGTAGTTGTAGCCAACAGTTGCTACACAGCCAGGGTGTACTCGCTGCATGCAACGGGCCACCGGCGTGTTCCTGCGCGCACTGTGTATGCACGCACCTTCATGATGTCTGTCAACGGCGCACTGCAAAGAACAAAGTACATGTTATATTTTGAACGAATTTATTCATGTGTACCAGCCAGGGACCCTCTTTCTTACATTTGCGGCAGGTTCATCGTTCATCGCTGCCAAGGTCAACGGGCCACCGGCGTGTTCCTGCGCGCACTGTGTATGCACGCACAGAAGTACATGTTATATTTAGAACGAATTCATTCGTGTATAAATTGATTCTGTGAAAATATCACAGGCATGGGTCATAACAGAACGGGAATCCAATTCCAGCAACCATGAGAAAAATAACCAGCAACCACGACGAGAAATAAACAGAGGACTAACACGGAAACAGACATGAAATGGCAGGAGATGCGGGGCAGACCGTGACACCGGGTTTCATGATGTGCGACTGTGGAACAGAAAGAGAAGAGATTTTTGGTTATGTTCAAATAATAGTGTGTGTGTATATATATGTGTGTGTGATTGGTTGTCTGTAACGTAGCTGTGTTAACAATTGTAAAGCGCCTTGGGTATTTAGATAAGGCGCTATATAAATTGAAACATTAATTCATTCATATATATATAAATATACTTATCGACGTACCTTCATGTAGTTTTAGGTACACAGTTGCCACACAGCCAGGGACACTCTGCCCTACACTTGCGACAGGTGTACTTGCCGCATGCAGCGCACGGGGTTATGCTGTGGTTCCGGTTGCAGTTTGTCTGCACCTGACACGTAGTCTTCTTTCCAGGAGCAGGCGAAGGACGTGGCGTTCTCTTCAACTCCTTTTCCTGTAGGAAACGAAGACGGAGTTCCTCAGCAAGAGTACACATAAAAACTCTCCTACTCTCTGTGGACCCCGTACATGCCGTGTACAAAACATGCGCGTTCATCGCTGCCAGGTCAAGTATGTTATAAAACACTGCAACGGGCCACCGGCGTGTTCCTGCGCGCACTGTGTATGCACGCGCCTTCTGGTCCATGATGTCAACGGCGCACTGCAAAGAACAAATACAAAGAAGTACATGTTATATTTTGAATAAATTCATTCATGTATGATAAATTGATTTATCAATGCCAACACATGCATACCTTCGTCCGGTTGTAGTCCGTCACAGTGTTTGGCTTCTTTTTGCGGTCGTCTGCAATCTCCACGTGCGTGTGCATAGTGCTCAGAACGCAAACTGTTTTGTTGGGCTTGGAGGCATACACCGTCAGAAGCGCATCATCGGATCTGTACACCTCCGTTGACAACTTCTCACGTCCCTTGGCGTTTTTGGCTTCCAAAGGAACTTCTCGGCGAATCTTGTTCATTGTCCCAAGCAGAGTCGTGTTGCATTCCAGCAGCTTCTTAGCCAGGGAAAGAGATGTGAAAAAATTGTCTGTGGCTACAGTTCTGCCCTTGCCCAGGTATGGCTTCATAAGCTTCATCACCACATTCTCGGACACTCTTTCCCCCTTGGGACGATCGGGGTCCTTTCCAAGGTATGGAATGGCGTTGCACATGTACTTTGTGTTCAACTCAGAAGCAACCCAAAACTTTATTCCAAACTTGTCCGGCTTTGAGGCAATGTACTGGGTGAATGGACAGCGAACCTTGGTCGGAAACAGCTGCTCGTCGACTGTCAGTTCCTTGCCTGGGGTATAGCACAAAATGCAGTTGTTCACAAATCGCTGCCAGATGTCCGAAATCGCAGCAAATCTGTCGCTCTTTGCACGCTCCGCACGGGTGTCCTTATTATCAAAGCGCAAGTACCGCATGATTTCTTGGTAGCGGTCCCGTGCCATTGTCTCCTGGATCGAAGGCACAGCGAACATTGCCGACCAACAGTCCGACATCGCTCCAACTGGACAGAGGACTGCTCGTAGAAATAGGATTGCTACGAATGCCATAAACTCGCTGACCGACAAACTCCAGCTGCTGTCTGTTCTGCGGGCTTCATGGACAGTGCAGTCTGTGATGATTCGCAGCATCTCCATGTCGAGCAAACACAGAAAACTCTGCAGTCTGCTTGTGATCCTACGCTGTATTAGTAAAAGTAAACAAATGACGCTAGGTAAATTACACGTACTAAATATCATTCAAACACAAGCAGAAACACTGGAAAGAAATATGAAGTTACTATACCTTTGCATGCTCTGTAGGCCCGGACGGCTCAACAAATGTTGAATTAGGCGAACAGCTGCTGACACGAGAGCGTGCGATGCCAACCTTCTCCCAAACAGTTCCATCTTTTGCCCGTACGGTTGGTGCAGGTGTGGTGTCAGCCTGTGTCCGTCTCTTCCTTGGAGGGCTCTGTTGTACCTCATCCGATGTACTGCTTCTTTCTTCATCGGATGAATCGCTGGTCAAAAAACAGGAGGGTCCTTCTCCCGCATCGGACTCACAGCAGTCCTCGTTGGTCAGCAAAGCCGCAACTTCTTGACCGGTGAACGTCCTCTGTCTTGCCATGGTGTTTTGCGTCGTCTCCACACAGGATAGTAGTGAAAATGTAAGTCGCCTGCCTTTGGGTTTCAGCTTTTATCATGACTCTGAAGAACACACCCACAACAGCGCATACTAATTATACTTTATTATAATAGGTGGCGCTTCACACATAACGCCGAAACCGAAACCGGGCTAATCCCCTGCATACACGGGAACAATAAAAGTTGATTGGACCCGTGATAATGGTTCACGGCAATCCGTGAATATCAGTCAAACACAAGCATAAACACTGCAAAAAATATTATATTACTATGCTGTATGAGTAAAAATAAATAAATGACGCTAAGTTATTTACACAAACGAAATATCTTATTTACACAAACGAAATATCAGTCAAACACAAGCATAAACACTGCAAAAAATATTATATTACTATGCTGTATGAGTAAAAATAAATAAATGACGCTAAGTTATTTACACAAACGAAATATCTTATTTACACAAACGAAATATCAGTCAAACACAAGAAAACACAAAAAATATTATATTACTATGCTGTATGAGTAAAAATAAATAAATGACGCTAAGTTATTTACACAAACGAAATATCTTATTTACACGAACGAAATATCAGTCAAACACAAGCATAAACACTGCAAAAAATATTATATTACTATGCTGTATGAGTAAAAATAAATAAATGACGCTAAGTTATTTACATGAACGAAATATCTTATTTACACAAACGAAATATCAGTCAAACACAAGCATAAACACTGCAAAAAAATATTATGTTACTATGCTGTATGAGTAAAAATAAGTAAATGTAAAAATAAATATTACTTTACTATACCTTTATTACTTTGTTGCTGCTATTGAAGTGCATACACAAGAAAATCTGGGACGCTTGCTTCATACATAACGCCAATACCACGCTAATGATAATGTGTTTCACGGGAACAATATGAACCCGTGATAATGGTTGGTTCAGCCATGTAAATGTGTGGCGCTATTGAAGTGCATACACAAGAAAATCTGGGACGTTTGCTTCATACATAACGCCAATACCACGCTAATGATAATGTGTTTCACGGGAACAATATGGACCCGTGATAATGGTTGGTTCAGCCATGTAAATGTGTGGCGCTATTGAAGTGCATGCACAAGAAAATCTGAGACGCTTGCTTCATACATAACGCCAATACCACGCTAATGATAATGGTTCACCGCTCTAAATAATACTTATGTCAATATGTAGCGCTTCACACATAACGCCGAAACAGGGCTAAACTTTATTTATTTATTTTAGACTACAAACTAGACCTGGTGCACACAGACTGCACACAGAATAGACCTGGTGCACCACAGAGCTCCTGCCACAGAGCTCCTGCCTGTCTTTCTGCTCCTGTCTTGCTCTGAAATTAACATATGTATGGTCCTGCTAATTGGGCAGGAGAAGGAGGGGTGATGTCCTCAGAACCTTGAAATCTCAGGAGTTCCAGTGTTAATGCAAGACTTACTACTTGTTTGGAAATGCATGTGTAACATCACAAACATGATAAAAACAGCTTGTTATCACATCCAAACACTGTTTTGAAACAAAATATGAGTTTTCAGTTCATTCTTCAAAAGTTGCACTTTTGCCCCAAGTTATGCTCAGAAACACTGTTTAGAGCGCTTACAGCGCCAGCAAACGCTGTTTTGAACGCCTTAATGCAAGACTTACTACTTGTTTGGAAATGCATGTGTAATATCACAAACATGATGAAAACAGCTTGTTATCACATCCAAACACTGTTTTGAAACAAAATGTGAGTTTTCAGTTCATTCTTCAGAAGTTGCACTTTTGCCCCAAGTTATGCTCAGAAACACTGTTTAGAGCGCTTACAGCGCCATCAAACGCTGTTTTGAACGCCTTAATGCAAGACTTACTACTTGTTTGGAAATGCATGTGTAATATCACAAACATGATAAAACAGCTTGTTATCACATCCAAACACTGTTTTGAAACAAAATATGAGTTTTCAGTTCATTCTTCAAAAGTTGCACTTTTGCCCCAAGTTATGCTCAGAAACACTGTTTAGAGCGCTTACAGCGCCAGCAAACGCTGTTTTGAACGCCTTAATGCAAGACTTACTACTTGTTTGGAAATGCATGTGTAACATTACAAACATGATAAAACAGTTTGTTATCACATCCAAACACTGTTTTGAAACAAAATATGAGTTTTCAGTTCATTCTTCAAAAGTTGCACTTTTGCCCCAAGTTATGCTCAGAAACAGTGTTTAGAGCGCTTACAGCGCCAGCAAACGCTGTTTTGAACGCCTTAATGCAAGACTTACTACTTGTTTGGAAATGCATGTGTAATATCACAAACATGATAAAACAGCTTGTTATCACATCCAAACACTGTTTTGAAACAAAATGTGAGTTTTCAGTTCATTCTTCAAAAGTTGCACTTTTGCCCCAAGTTATGCTCAGAAACACTGTTTAGAGCACTTACAGCGCCAGCAAACGCTGTTTTGAACGCCTTAATGCAAGACTTACTACTTGTTTGGAAATGCATGTGTAACATTACAAACATTATAAAACAGCTTGTTATCACATCCAAACACTGTTTTGAAACAAAATGTGAGTTTTCAGTTCATTCTTCAAAAGTTGCACTTTTGCCCCAAGTTATGCTCAGAAACACTGTTTAGAAGTTTCAAAGCACCGCTTGACATTTTCAGATAGTCCACATAACTCTGAATGTTGGGGCATTTGACTTCTAAGAGTCCAAATGGTGGATTCTCAGAGGGATCGAAGATTACTCCATCAGGGGAACAACCCAGCCATGGAGCATCAGGGTGAATGACAAACCCACATGGTGAATAATTCACATTTTTCAGAATGCAGTACTCTTGAACTGCAACTGGCTCCATATGAATTCCTCCCCTCATGTCCTTGGTCTGGACAGTTCCCCTGTAGATTCTCTCTGCCAAATTCTCTGCAGAAGTATGTCCTCGAACATGGTTTGCCTCATGGAAACGTGTAGATCAGGCATGTCAAACTCAGTTTGGCTGTGGGGCCGGATCCAGACCTTCTGTTCTCAGGTGAGTCGGATCAGTAACTACAAATCAACTCCAAATATTTAGCTTTATTTTTCAGTACTATGCTTTATCATTCAGCCTACATTTTTAGCCTACCCTACATATTATAATCATGGATGAAAAGGGATCTTTTCTAAGCACAACACATTAAAACAATGGAAAAAAAAACCGTTTGACGGTGAATGTGTTAACAACTGGTTTATTTTAACAGTTGAGTAAATGCAGTTTTATACCTGAAGCAACTCACCACATTAACAATCTATTTTCATAGTGGGAGCTATGAAAAAAATATTTTCGCCTTAATAGTCATACTGCTTTGAAATAAATAAAAAAAAGAAATACAAATAAAAGTTATAGCAGTGCATGGGTAATAAAATTAGACTACATCAGATCAAACTACTAGGCTGGGCCTACTGAAGCTGAGAACATACTGCACAATATTAATTATCTTTAATATGAAACCAGATGAATCTTATTTTTAATGATCTGTATTCATGAGTGCAAACAAATTTCGTGTCATCACACTTTTTTTCTCTCTCTCTCTCACTGCATTCCTGCAGTCTACTTGCTGCTGCTGGCTCCTGTAACTTGGCATCTTTTTGCCTTCACAAGTGCATCGATATTAGGTGTCAAATCCTGAGTAGCAGCACATTTAACAATGTCATTCAAGTGTTTATTTGTTAACCTTGAGCGCTGCTTTGTTTTATTATTGTTCATTACAGAGAACACCTGTTCACAAAGATAAGTAGTCCCAAACATGGATAGAACTTAGGCTGTTAATTTGGGGTAACCTGGCACGAGATATTGATAAATCGTATTCAATTCCACGGACCCAAATTTATCCTTCATAGCAGAATCGCTTCATAGCGGAATTGCATCCTTTGACTGAAGCTTTAACTCGTGTCAGTGCTGCATGCTGTCATTTACTGCCCTCTAGTGACCAGAGAGAGCATTTGATTTGTATTCATTTTTTTTTAAATCACAACTTTTGATAGAAATGAGCTAGAGACTTGCTTCATTTTTTGACATACTCAGAAATTTATGCCGGGCCATATTAAATAATCCAACGGGCCTTGTCCGGCCCGCGGGCCCTATGTTTCACATGCCTGCTGTACATGTTACTCTCATCTTTCTCAGACCATGCCATTCTTCACATCAACTCTGCTCCTGTGTTGCAGCTTCAATCCTCTGGCCCATGCTCAATCACACTTCCAGGGACTTAACATGCACTTCTTCCTCTTCTCACAAAACATACGCACATTCTCATCGTCCCAGCCTATAGTTTTGGATAGCAAGGGGTGCTTCAGTGGGGGCACCTGGGATGTTCACAATTTCTCTCACTGCTGCTGGCTTATGATGGAATGAAACCACACTCCCTGCCTCTACAGGCCCAAAAGCACATTCAACTAATGGGACTGCAGTTCACATGCCCATTGTTGTAACCAGAGGGGCAATTACAGGACTAAAACTTCTTATAGACCTCTGACACTCTTAGCATGGCAACATTGGGCATTTCTCCATCCAAACGCTTTATAATGTGAACTTCTGAAAAATATTAAAAGCAAAAACGTGTATAACCATTAAATCAAATTACTGCCACAATATAATCTAAACTTCATTACACATCACATGGATCAAAGGTAATATTTTTTTATTTTTTTATTTGCCTTTATTTAACCAGGTTAGTCCCTTGAGATACAAGATCCCTTTTACAAGAGAGACCTGGCCAAGAGAGACCGAGCAGCAGCACAAATTACAACATTCAAGATACATTCAAAATCTCACATAAAATTTATTAAAACACGCACACACAGATGATCTGGACCTGACTGATTTTATCAGAGTCTTAAATCTGTTCAAAGAAACAAGGTCCTTGATTTTTATATCAGCCTGTAACCGGTTCCATGTGTATGGAGCAGCAAAACTAAAAGCAGTCTTTCCTAGCTCTGTTCGAGCTCTAGGAACAGCAAGTTGCAAAAACTCACTCGAACGAAGACTGAGCAGACTTTGCCTTCTATTCAGAAGACAACATAAATAATTAGGCAAATTCCCAATTAGTGCTTTGTAAATAAAAACATACCAATGTGCAAAACGTCGTGCCTGCAACAAAGTCCAATTCACTTTTGTGTATAACAAACAGTGATGAGTAAGAGGTCGACAGTTTGTTATAAATCGCAAAGCACTATGATACACACTGTCCAGTATGCTCAAACAGTGCACAGGAGCATTCATATACAAAATATCTCCATAATCTAATACAGGCATGAACGTTGCTTCAACTAACTTCTTTTTTACAATAAAAGAAAAACAAGATTTATTTCTATAATAAAAACCTAACAAAAGTCTAAGCTTTTTAATTAGATGTTGAATATAAGGTTTAAAAGATAACTTATATATATATATATATATATATATATATATATATATATATATATATATATATATATATATATAACCTCACACAGTCAGCAGTTGAATTCCTTGGTTTTCGAACCTCCATTTCTCCAACGGGTCCCGGCTTCACACCCTAAAAGTAGGGACACATTTAGCACTGTTTTAATGGTGGCTACATATGGATGAACATACATGTGACATACAAACTGACATGCTAGGTAACTCGCTGCTCGGTGTCTGTGCAGCTTTGGACTGGGGGTACAGCAGGAATATCTAGCTGAGAATAGTGTGCAGTCTGATAAAGAAGGGCAACCAAATGATTGCACAGGGCACATCCTGCCACACAGGAGCAATGGGTGCTCACCAAAATGACAGGGCTCGAGTGTTTTAACACCATCTAAGGAGAAAAAATATATTAAAATATCTGTTAACATTTTATTGAACAGCAGTAATTGAGCAAAAATAAATAAGTCAGGTAAAGTTTCCCAAATTAGTTGACTGTACACATCCACTTTAATTCACTGAAGGTAGAGAGATAAAATATGTAGGCACATGCAAAAGCTTGGGCACCAAATACCATGTTTTATTGATGCTATAGATTTAGTCAATGTGATTAGTGAAGGGTGTGATTGGAGATGACCACACCTTCAATATTTAATCAGCTTTGCTTATATTATGGCAGTAATCTGATGTAGTGGTTATACACTTCTATACACTTATACATTAAAGGAGTGGTTCCCAAACGTTTTCTGCCGTGCCCCCCATTAATAGATGAGAATAATTTTGCGCCCCCCACTGCGCCCAATATTTTGTTGAGTGAGAACAGGATATTTTGTTTTGCCAGAACAGGAACAACTGTATGTGAAGTCCCTGGAAGTCTTATTCAGCAAAGACCACAGGATTAAGGCTGCTTTTGCTTCTTTAGTTCAGACTGCCATATTTAAATATCTTGCGAAAAAACAGTAATTGTTATGACTGATTAGTGCATGTTTGTACATACATACATACATACATACATATATACACAAACACTTGTGTGTGTGTGTGTGTGTAACCATTGATCCTACTCTCAAGTCATGTGGCTTTTCACTTTTCCTCATAGACCTATGACAAACTGCCCTCACGCGGACCTCTCCTGTCACCTTGTTTTTCATTGACACTGTGCAGGGGGGAAGATGAATAAAAATAAAAATGTAATGATATGCTACTTACACAGCAGCTTCATAGTTAGCTAGCTAAAACAAACATCTCAATAGTAAGTAATAGCTTCTGGTCTGTCAAGGTAAATTTATTGATACAATCACTAACGTTAACATGGATACAAGGAAGCGTTTGCTAACCATACTTTATTAGATGCAGCACAATATAACTAAAAAAAGATGGCTTAATTGTCAAATTTGATCAAGCCAGTCCAAAGACATTCACAGTTAGCTCGTTAGTTTCCTGTTTACTTCCTAGAAACGTCAGCGGGCGTCATATGCCGACTTGAAGCTGATTGGTTTATGCAAAATAGTAATGCATTGTGGTAGCGAAATCTTATTTTTGCACAGGGAAAAATGGAATAATGTTTGAACAGTTAATGTAGAACTAGAATATATGTAATATAGGACTATTCTGTTTCCTAAAATATATTTAGGTTAATATACTTTTTGGCATACCGTCCTCGAGACATATATGAATTTGCAGCTCTTTATACACTGCACATACCATCTAAACCTGGTTGCCAGATTCGCGGTTTTCACTCCAAATTGGGCTTGTTTGAAACTCCTTCAAAGTTTTTCGTTTTTGGGCTACTTTTGACTTGGCCCACCGCGGGAGTTACAAGTCAACAATAACAATCGATGGCGATATAATACTTAAATAGTCTCAATTTTAACACTCTAACACTTTGGGCTACTTTTGGCTTCTGACGGGCGCATTTTACACTGACTTTGGCCGGGATATTTATGCACGACCTGCCAACCCTGGCCACACTCGCTCGTGTTGACTGCAAGTGCACCAACTTGATCAGTCCACAGAGACAAGCCGGAGCCTTACAAGTGATTGGAAGCTCTTCTAACCAATAGTTTACTTCCTTCTGAAGCTAACCAGCCCTCATTTGCCATGATTGCTCAATTATATTTTTTTATTGAGCCCTCGGAAAGTCGCGCTTCATTTCCAATGTGGGTCCGCTAGCATAGCAACATAAGCTAACCGCTAACCTTTGCTAACCTAAGCCAAGCTCCCCAGAACGCACTATTCGGCGAAACTGAAGCAGTCGTGGATTATTTTGTTCGTTTTTATTCTGATTGTGGATACTTTTGAACATAAACCGATAACTTTTTATGGAATATATGAGCAATTTTCGGCATTTTCGCCAACCCGGAAGTGAGACCGTACACCCGCTACGACGCGACTCAGTGTACACGTGAGTAAAAATTGATAATTTTTCATAAGCGATATTGTACAAAATATATATTCTAATACTAAACATTCGATTATAGACAGTATTGGAGCTTTTGAGTGCTGGAGTACTCTGTATCGTGTCGGATGCTACCGGAGTTGGCTACGGTAGCTTGGCATAGCCTGTCGGACTATATTGGACATAAATATCATATCATACAGGGTTCCCACGGGTCCTTGAAATCCTTGAAAGTTTGTGAATCTGAAAAAATAAGTTCAAGGCCCTGGAAAGTTTTTGAAAACAGGCATAAAAGACAGCCGTCCTTGACGGTCCTTGAATATTTTAGAGGGTTTGAAATTTCACATGGATGAAGACCGCGGTCACAGAATAATAGGGCACAGTTGGTAAGGAAGTCAATATTTACAAAAGATTGCTATGAAAAAGATTGCCATGATGTTTTAAATTTCTCATCCTTTGTTGAAAAAATATGATCTGATATGAGTTGTTATAAAGATTTAAAGAAAGTCTGCAAAGTGATTCCTTTAACATTTTATATTCAGAGTTGACTGTTTCGATGCCCATGTTAAAAGTGAATGACTGTTGAGTTCAAGTGTAATAACAAGATTATCACTGATGGTATGAGACAAAAGATATAATAGATATTCTTTCAAGAAACATCCTAATAAAAATTATAAAACCACAAAGGCTTGTCAAATGGCTCATGTCTTCTAAAGTAAAAGAGACTCATTTCAAAATAATAAATAAGATATATCCTGTAGCCATGTTTCTTGAAAGAAGAGTTAAACTTGATGTGGATTAATGGACCTTTTTTAAGTCAGAAGATGAATCCCAGGAGCATATGTTTTTCCATCTCAATATTTACAAAGTTTTTGCATGGACACTAGAAACTGGATTAATCTCAAACTTCTTTCTTTTGATACCATTATACTTCAGTTCGAATTTCTCTGATTCCATAAATTCACTACCATAAGTGGAGTGGTTAAAAGGCTGTTCTCTTTATGAATGAATATTATTCTTTATTAAGTAGATTTAAAAACTATGCTAGAATCATCTCACGCCAGATTTCTCTAGAAATCTATAGTTCTAATCTCATTATATGGCTTTGCTCCTCTGTTTTATGTATGTACTGTATGTGTATATGCATATGTGTATTATTGTTATTATTATTATTATTTGTCTACTGTCAACGTGTCATTATTTTGCCAGCACAAGTTCATTTAAAATTACATTGATTCTACAGGGCCTATGCTGACTTTTACTTGGCAAAGTTTGGTCATTCTCCTGTAGAGAAATTTGTTTGTTTGTTCAGCACCGAAAGCAAGTGTTTCCTGTAGGTAGTTGTTGATCCTTCAACAACTATAGCCATTTTACGTGAATGTCGTCATCTCAGATGTGCATTGCTAAATTGCCAGTCATGCACAGAAAATTTCAGGATGCATGGCTTGAAATGACATTCAGTCTTTTGAATTTGCGTTGTATTAACATCGTTTTTTGATAACATATTCAGGGGTAAGAGTAGGTAAATGCTGGCAGGTGCTGTCCTTGAATTTGAGGAAGTTGGTCCTGGAAAGTCATTGAAAGGTCCTTGAATTTTATGTTAACCAAGGTGTGGGAACCCTGTCTGACATTCCTGGCATATTAGCATCTGTAATAGAGGTTCTAAAATAAAACAAACCAAGGAATATGGTATTGAAGTGAATCAATATGTTCCCCCAACTGTCTACTTCAGTTTGAGCCATGAATTATCATTTCCCTATATGTACAACCTGAGATATCTAGTTTTATAGTGGACTATGTCGGGAATCTGAGGAATTTTTAAAATGTCCGCCTGGAATGTGTGCACAATAGAGTTAAAATGATCTAAAAAGATGAGCTTCTGAACAAAAATACTGGATATGACTGATTCGTTTTTGATCAGTGTATCTTAATAATCCATCTACTGTCTTTGCAGGTTTGCAACCTACAACCACCTGATGGCCTTCTGGGAACTGATTGAACCTGCAACACATCAGATGATACGGGTCACCAACTCCAAACCTACTTTCTTAATTGGAATGGCACCCCATAGTGCCATAACCTTTGTGTCTGGACTCTATGCTGGGTCTATTAGTGACAGGGAGATGTTCAGACAGTCAGGAATTATTCCTCTACTTACCCATGACATGGCAATAATGGTGGATAAGGGCTTCCTGGTAGACGATCTTGTACCATGTAAGATCCACAGGCCAGTTTTCCTGAAAAGGTGCACACGAATGTCTGCACATGACGTAAAACACACACAGTCCGTAGCCAGGCTCAGGGTACATGTTGAACGGTGCATCCGACAAGTAAAGGAGCACAAATTGTTTGACACCGTCATCCCCATGTCTATTTCAGGCAGCATAAATCAGCTATTTACTGTATCTTGTCTGCTTGTGAACTATCAGAATGGACCACTTGTAAAGACATGGAGCAAATTTTAGAATGTATGCATTTAAATATCGAAAATATGTAAATATGTTTTGATGCTTTATTATTACTGGTCTTAATAACCTGCTGTAATAAACCTTGGCTTGGAGAATCAAAAATCCTTCTCATATTTTTTTTATGTCTGCACTTAAAGGAAGACATAAAAACAGTGGAATTAATCCATTGACAGAAAAAACAAACAAATCACTTCTTAATGAACAACAGATAATTAATCTGACACTATACAGGTAATCATTGTATTTATGTTTTACTGCAAACACTTTTGTATGTAATGGTAAAAGAAAAAATGATCCGCTTTTTCTCTAATGGTGTGCATCACTTCTTGATTTTTGTAAACTCGCTCAACTAGTGTGTCCTCCTGAGCACACACAACAAAATCACACCATTCTAAACCAGTCAAGAGGATCTGTCCCTGAACTTGCCAGCAGTACTTGTGTTGCCTCCGAAGTTTCAAAGCACCGCTTGACATTTTCAGATAGGGGCAGTCCACATAACTCTGAATGTTGGGGCATTTGACTTCTAAGAGTCCAAATGGTGGATTCTCAGAGGGATCGAAGATTACTCCATCAGGGGAACAACCCAGCCATGGAGCATCAGGGTGAATGACAAACCCACATGGTGAATAATTCACATTTTTCAGAATGCAGTACTCTTGAACTGCAACTGGCTCCATATGAATTCCTCCCCTCATGTCCTTGGTCTGGACAGTTCCCCTGTAGATTCTCTCTGCCAAATTCTCTGCAGAAGTATGTCCTCGAACATGGTTTGCCTCATGGAAACGTGTAGATCAGGCATGTCAAACTCAGTTTGGCTGTGGGGCCGGATCCAGACCTTCTGTTCTCAGGTGAGCCGGATCAGTAACTACAAATCAACTCCAAATATTTAGCTTTATTTTTCAGTACTATGCTTTATCATTCAGCCTACATTTTTAGCCTACCCTACATATTATAATCATGGATGAAAAGGGATCTTTTCTAAGCACAACACATTAAAACAATGAAAAAAAAAAAGATTTTCATGTTTGACGGTGAATGTGTTAACAACTGGTTTATTTTAACAGTTGAGTGAATGCAGTTTTATACCTGAAGCAACTTACCACATTAACAAACTCAAGTGGGAGCTATGAAAAAAATATTTTCGCCTTAATAGTCATACTGCTTTGAAATAAATAAAAAAAGAAATACAAATAAAAGTTATAGCAGTGCATGGGTAATAAAATTAGACTACATCAGATCAAACTACTAGGCTGGGCCTACTGAAGCTGAGAACATACTGCACAATATTAATTATCTTTAATATGAAACCAGATGAATCTTATTTTTAATGATCTGTATTCATGAGTGCAAACAAATTTCGTGTCATCACACTTTTTTTCTCTCTCTCTCACTGCATTCCTGCAGTCTACTTGCTGCTGCTGGCTCCTGTAACTTGGCATCTTTTTGCCTTCACAAGTGCATCGATATTAGGTGTCAAATCCTGAGTAGCAGCACATTTAACAATGTCATTCAAGTGTTTATTTGTTAACCTTGAGCGCTGCTTTGTTTTATTATTGTTCATTACAGAGAACACCTGTTCACAAAGATAAGTAGTCCCAAACATGGATAGAACTTATGCAGCCATGGCTGTTAATTTGGGGTAACCTGGCATGAGATATTGATAAAACGTATTCATTTCCACGGACCCAAATTTATCCTTCATAGCAGAATCGCTTCATAGCGGAATTGCATCCTTTGACTGAAGCTTTAACTCGTGTCAGTGCTGCATGCTGTCATTTACTGCCCTCTAGCGACCAGAGAGAGCATTTGATTTGTATTCATTTTTTAAAAATCACAACTTTTGATAGAAATGAGCTAGAGACTTGCTTCATTTTTTGACATACTCAGAAATTTATGCCGGGCCGTATTAAATAATCCAACGGGACGGGTCCGGCCCGCGGGCCCTATGTTTCACATGCCTGCTGTACATGTTACTCTCATCTTTCTCAGACCATGCCATTCTTCACATCAACTCTGCTCCTGTGTTGCAGCTTCAATCCTCTGGCCCATGCTCAATCACACTTCCAGGGACTTAACATGCACTTCTTCCTCTTCTCACAAAACATACGCACATTCTCATCGTCCCAGCCTATAGTTTTGGATAGCAAGGGGTGCTTCAGTGGGGGCACCTGGGATGTTCACAATTTCTCTCACTGCTGCTGGCTTATGATGGAATGAAACCACACTCCCTGCCTCTACAGGCCCAAAAGCACATTCAACTAATGGGACTGCAGTTCACATGCCCATTGTTGTAACCAGAGGGGCAATTACAGGACTAAAACTTCTTATAGACCTCTGACACTCTTAGCATGGCAACATTGGGCATTTCTCCATCCAAACGCTTTATAATGTGAACTTCTGAAAAATATTAAAAGCAAAAACGTGTATAACCATTAAATCAAATTACTGCCACAATATAATCTAAACTTCATTACACATCACATGGATCAAAGGTAATATTTTTTTATTTTTTTATTTGCCTTTATTTAACCAGGTTAGTCCCTTGAGATACAAGATCCCTTTTACAAGAGAGACCTGGCCAAGAGAGACCGAGCAGCAGCACAAATTACAACATTCAAGATACATTCAAAATCTCACATAAAATTTATTAAAACACGCACACACAGATGATCTGGACCTGACTGATTTTATCAGAGTCTTAAATCTGTTCAAAGAAACAAGGTCCTTGATTTTTATATCAGCCTGTAACCGGTTCCATGTGTATGGAGCAGCAAAACTAAAAGCAGTCTTTCCTAGCTCTGTTCGAGCTCTAGGAACAGCAAGTTGCAAAAACTCACTCGAACGAAGACTGAGCAGACTTTGCCTTCTATTCAGAAGACAACATAAATAATTAGGCAAATTCCCAATTAGTGCTTTGTAAATAAAAACATACCAATGTGCAAAACGTCGTGCCTGCAACAAAGTCCAATTCACTTTTGTGTATAACAAACAATGATGAGTAAGAGGTCGACAGTTTGTTATAAATCGCAAAGCACTATGATACACACTGTCCAGTATGCTCAAACAGTGCACAGGAGCATTCATATACAAAATATCTCCATAATCTAATACAGGCATGAACGTTGCTTCAACTAACTTCTTTTTTACAATAAAAGAAAAACAAGATTTATTTCTATAATAAAAACCTAACAAAAGTCTAAGCTTTTTAATTAGATGTTGAATATAAGGTTTAAAAGATAACTTATATATATATATATATATATATATATATATATATATATATATATATATATATAACCTCACACAGTCAGCAGTTGAATTCCTTGGTTTTCGAACCTCCATTTCTCCAACGGGTCCCGGCTTCACACCCTAAAAGTAGGGACACATTTAGCACTGTTTAATGGTGGCTACATATGGATGAACATACATGTGACATACAAACTGACATGCTAGGTAACTCGCTGCTCGGTGTCTGTGCAGCTTTGGACTGGGGGTACAGCAGGAATATCTAGCTGAGAATAGTGTGCAGTCTGATAAAGAAGGGCAACCAAATGATTGCACAGGGCACATCCTGCCACACAGGAGCAATGGGTGCTCACCAAAATGACAGGGCTCGAGTGTTTTAACACCATCTAAGGAGAAAAAATATATTAAAATATCTGTTAACATTTTATTGAACAGCAGTAATTGAGCAAAAATAAATAAGTCAGGTAAAGTTTCCCAAATTAGTTGACTGTACACATCCACTTTAATTCACTGAAGGTAGAGAGATAAAATATGTAGGCACATGCAAAAGCTTGGGCACCAAATACCATGTTTTATTGATGCTATAGATTTAGTCAATGTGATTAGTGAAGGGTGTGATTGGAGATGACCACACCTTCAATATTTAATCAGCTTTGCTTATATTATGGCAGTAATCTGATGTAGTGGTTATACACTTCTATACACTTATACATTAAAGGAGTGGTTCCCAAACGTTTTCTGCCGTGCCCCCCATTAATAGATGAGAATAATTTTGCGCCCCCCACTGCGCCCAATATTTTGTTGAGTGAGAACAGGATATTTTGTTTTGCCAGAACAGGAACAACTGTATGTGAAGTCCCTGGAAGTCTTATTCAGCAAAGACCACAGGATTAAGGCTGCTTTTGCTTCTTTAGTTCAGACTGCCATATTTAAATATCTTGCGAAAAAACAGTAATTGTTATGACTGATTAGTGCATGTTTGTACATACATACATACATACATACATATATACACAAACACTTGTGTGTGTGTGTGTGTGTAACCATTGATCCTACTCTCAAGTCATGTGGCTTTTCACTTTTCCTCATAGACCTATGACAAACTGCCCTCACGCGGACCTCTCCTGTCACCTTGTTTTTCATTGACACTGTGCAGGGGGGAAGATGAATAAAAATAAAAATGTAATGATATGCTACTTACACAGCAGCTTCATAGTTAGCTAGCTAAAACAAACATCTCAATAGTAAGTAATAGCTTCTGGTCTGTCAAGGTAAATTTATTGATACAATCACTAACGTTAACATGGATACAAGGAAGCGTTTGCTAACCATACTTTATTAGATGCAGCACAATATAACTAAAAAAAGATGGCTTAATTGTCAAATTTGATCAAGCCAGTCCAAAGACATTCACAGTTAGCTCGTTAGTTTCCTGTTTACTTCCTAGAAACGTCAGCGGGCGTCATATGCCGACTTGAAGCTGATTGGTTTATGCAAAATAGTAATGCATTGTGGTAGCGAAATCTTATTTTTGCACAGGGAAAAATGGAATAATGTTTGAACAGTTAATGTAGAACTAGAATATATGTAATATAGGACTATTCTGTTTCCTAATTAATATATTTAGGTTAATATACTTTTTGGCATACCGTCCTCGAGACATATATGAATTTGCAGCTCTTTATATACTGCACATACCATCTAAACCTGGTTGCCAGATTCGCGGTTTTCACTCCAAATTGGGCTTGTTTGAAACTCCTTCAAAGTTTTTCGTTTTTGGGCTACTTTTGACTTGGCCCACCGCGGGAGTTACAAGTCAACAATAACAATCGATGGCGATATAATACTTAAATAGTCTCAATTTTAACACTCTAACACTTTGGGCTACTTTTGGCTTCTGACGGGCGCATTTTACACTGACTTTGGCCGGGATATTTATGCACGACCTGCCAACCCTGGCCACACTCGCTCGTGTTGACTGCAAGTGCACCAACTTGATCAGTCCACAGAGACAAGCCGGAGCCTTACAAGTGATTGGAAGCTCTTCTAACCAATAGTTTACTTCCTTCTGAAGCTAACCAGCCCTCATTTGCCATGATTGCTCAATTATATTTTTTTATTGAGCCCTCGGAAAGTCGCGCTTCATTTCCAATGTGGGTCCGCTAGCATAGCAACATAAGCTAACCGCTAACCTTTGCTAACCTAAGCCAAGCTCCCCAGAACGCACTATTCGGCGAAACTGAAGCAGTCGTGGATTATTTTGTTCGTTTTTATTCTGATTGTGGATACTTTTGAACATAAACCGATAACTTTTTATGGAATATATGAGCAATTTTCGGCATTTTCGCCAACCCGGAAGTGAGACCGTACACCCGCTACGACGCGACTCAGTGTACACGTGAGTAAAAATTGATAATTTTTCATAAGCGATATTGTACAAAATATATATTCTAATACTAAACATTAGATTATAGACAGTATTGGAGCTTTTGAGTGCTGGAGTACTCTGTATCGTGTCGGATGCTACCGGAGTTGGCTACGGTAGCTTGGCATAGCCTGTCGGACTATATTGGACATAAATATCATATCATACAGGGTTCCCACGGGTCCTTGAAATCCTTGAAAGTTTGTGAATCTGAAAAAATAAGTTCAAGGCCCTGGAAAGTTTTTGAAAACAGGCATAAAAGACAGCCGTCCTTGACGGTCCTTGAATATTTTAGAGGGTTTGAAATTTCACATGGATGAAGACCGCGGTCACAGAATAATAGGGCACAGTTGGTAAGGAAGTCAATATTTACAAAAGATTGCTATGAAAAAGATTGCCATGATGTTTTAAATTTCTCATCCTTTGTTGAAAAAATATGATCTGATATGAGTTGTTATAAAGATTTAAAGAAAGTCTGCAAAGTGATTCCTTTAACATTTTATATTCAGAGTTGACTGTTTCGATGCCCATGTTAAAAGTGAATGACTGTTGAGTTCAAGTGTAATAACAAGATTATCACTGATGGTATGAGACAAAAGATATAATAGATATTCTTTCAAGAAACATCCTAATAAAAATTATAAAACCACAAAGGCTTGTCAAATGGCTCATGTCTTCTAAAGTAAAAGAGACTCATTTCAAAATAATAAATAAGATATATCCTGTAGCCATGTTTCTTGAAAGAAGAGTTAAACTTGATGTGGATTAATGGACCTTTTTTAAGTCAGAAGATGAATCCCAGGAGCATATGTTTTTCCATCTCAATATTTACAAAGTTTTTGCATGGACACTAGAAACTGGATTAATCTCAAACTTCTTTCTTTTGATACCATTATACTTCAGTTCGAATTTCTCTGATTCCATAAATTCACTACCATAAGTGGAGTGGTTAAAAGGCTGTTCTCTTTATGAATGAATATTATTCTTTATTAAGTAGATTTAAAAACTATGCTAGAATCATCTCACGCCAGATTTCTCTAGAAATCTATAGTTCTAATCTCATTATATGGCTTTGCTCCTCTGTTTTATGTATGTACTGTATGTGTATATGCATATGTGTATTATTGTTATGATTATTATTATTTGTCTACTGTCAACGTGTCATTATTTTGCCAGCACAAGTTCATTTAAAATTACATTGATTCTACAGGGCCTATGCTGACTTTTACTTGGCAAAGTTTGGTCATTCTCCTGTAGAGAAATTTGTTTGTTTGTTCAGCACCGAAAGCAAGTGTTTCCTGTAGGTAGTTGTTGATCCTTCAACAACTATAGCCATTTTACGTGAATGTCGTCATCTCAGATGTGCATTGCTAAATTGCCAGTCATGCACAGAAAATTTCAGGATGCATGGCTTGAAATGACATTCAGTCTTTTGAATTTGCGTTGTATTAACATCGTTTTTTGATAACATATTCAGGGGTAAGAGTAGGTAAATGCTGGCAGGTGCTGTCCTTGAATTTGAGGAAGTTGGTCCTGGAAAGTCATTGAAAGGTCCTTGAATTTTATGTTAACCAAGGTGTGGGAACCCTGTCTGACATTCCTGGCATATTAGCATCTGTAATAGAGGTTCTAAAATAAAACAAACCAAGGAATATGGTATTGAAGTGAATCAATATGTTCCCCCAACTGTCTACTTCAGTTTGAGCCATGAATTATCATTTCCCTATATGTACAACCTGAGATATCTAGTTTTATAGTGGACTATGTCGGGAATCTGAGGAATTTTTAAAATGTCCGCCTGGAATGTGTGCACAATAGAGTTAAAATGATCTAAAAAGATGAGCTTCTGAACAAAAATACTGGATATGACTGATTCGTTTTTGATCAGTGTATCTTAATAATCCATCTACTGTCTTTGCAGGTTTGCAACCTACAACCACCTGATGGCCTTCTGGGAACTGATTGAACCTGCAACACATCAGATGATACGGGTCACCAACTCCAAACCTACTTTCTTAATTGGAATGGCACCCCATAGTGCCATAACCTTTGTGTCTGGACTCTATGCTGGGTCTATTAGTGACAGGGAGATGTTCAGACAGTCAGGAATTATTCCTCTACTTACCCATGACATGGCAATAATGGTGGATAAGGGCTTCCTGGTAGACGATCTTGTACCATGTAAGATCCACAGGCCAGTTTTCCTGAAAAGGTGCACACGAATGTCTGCACATGACGTAAAACACACACAGTCCGTAGCCAGGCTCAGGGTACATGTTGAACGGTGCATCCGACAAGTAAAGGAGCACAAATTGTTTGACACCGTCATCCCCATGTCTATTTCAGGCAGCATAAATCAGCTATTTACTGTATCTTGTCTGCTTGTGAACTATCAGAATGGACCACTTGTAAAGACATGGAGCAAATTTTAGAATGTATGCATTTAAATATCGAAAATATGTAAATATGTTTTGATGCTTTATTATTACTGGTCTTAATAACCTGCTGTAATAAACCTTGGCTTGGAGAATCAAAAATCCTTCTCATATTTTTTTTATGTCTGCACTTAAAGGAAGACATAAAAACAGTGGAATTAATCCATTGACAGAAAAAACAAACAAATCACTTCTTAATGAACAACAGATAATTAATCTGACACTATACAGGTAATCATTGTATTTATGTTTTACTGCAAACACTTTTGTATGTAATGGTAAAAGAAAAAATGATCCGCTTTTTCTCTAATGGTGTGCATCACTTCTTGATTTTTGTAAACTCGCTCAACTAGTGTGTCCTCCTGAGCACACACAACAAAATCACACCATTCTAAACCAGTCAAGAGGATCTGTCCCTGAACTTGCCAGCAGTACTTGTGTTGCCTCCGAAGTTTCAAAGCACCGCTTGACATTTTCAGATAGGGGCAGTCCACATAACTCTGAATGTTGGGGCATTTGACTTCTAAGAGTCCAAATGGTGGATTCTCAGAGGGATCGAAGATTACTCCATCAGGGGAACAACCCAGCCATGGAGCATCAGGGTGAATGACAAACCCACATGGTGAATAATTCACATTTTTCAGAATGCAGTACTCTTGAACTGCAACTGGCTCCATATGAATTCCTCCCCTCATGTCCTTGGTCTGGACAGTTCCCCTGTAGATTCTCTCTGCCAAATTCTCTGCAGAAGTATGTCCTCGAACATGGTTTGCCTCATGGAAACGTGTAGATCAGGCATGTCAAACTCAGTTTGGCTGTGGGGCCGGATCCAGACCTTCTGTTCTCAGGTGAGCCGGATCAGTAACTACAAATCAACTCCAAATATTTAGCTTTATTTTTCAGTACTATGCTTTATCATTCAGCCTACATTTTTAGCCTACCCTACATATTATAATCATGGATGAAAAGGGATCTTTTCTAAGCACAACACATTAAAACAATGAAAAAAAAAAAGATTTTCATGTTTGACGGTGAATGTGTTAACAACTGGTTTATTTTAACAGTTGAGTGAATGCAGTTTTATACCTGAAGCAACTTACCACATTAACAAACTCAAGTGGGAGCTATGAAAAAAATATTTTCGCCTTAATAGTCATACTGCTTTGAAATAAATAAAAAAAGAAATACAAATAAAAGTTATAGCAGTGCATGGGTAATAAAATTAGACTACATCAGATCAAACTACTAGGCTGGGCCTACTGAAGCTGAGAACATACTGCACAATATTAATTATCTTTAATATGAAACCAGATGAATCTTATTTTTAATGATCTGTATTCATGAGTGCAAACAAATTTCGTGTCATCACACTTTTTTTCTCTCTCTCTCACTGCATTCCTGCAGTCTACTTGCTGCTGCTGGCTCCTGTAACTTGGCATCTTTTTGCCTTCACAAGTGCATCGATATTAGGTGTCAAATCCTGAGTAGCAGCACATTTAACAATGTCATTCAAGTGTTTATTTGTTAACCTTGAGCGCTGCTTTGTTTTATTATTGTTCATTACAGAGAACACCTGTTCACAAAGATAAGTAGTCCCAAACATGGATAGAACTTATGCAGCCATGGCTGTTAATTTGGGGTAACCTGGCATGAGATATTGATAAAACGTATTCATTTCCACGGACCCAAATTTATCCTTCATAGCAGAATCGCTTCATAGCGGAATTGCATCCTTTGACTGAAGCTTTAACTCGTGTCAGTGCTGCATGCTGTCATTTACTGCCCTCTAGCGACCAGAGAGAGCATTTGATTTGTATTCATTTTTTAAAAATCACAACTTTTGATAGAAATGAGCTAGAGACTTGCTTCATTTTTTGACATACTCAGAAATTTATGCCGGGCCGTATTAAATAATCCAACGGGACGGGTCCGGCCCGCGGGCCCTATGTTTCACATGCCTGCTGTACATGTTACTCTCATCTTTCTCAGACCATGCCATTCTTCACATCAACTCTGCTCCTGTGTTGCAGCTTCAATCCTCTGGCCCATGCTCAATCACACTTCCAGGGACTTAACATGCACTTCTTCCTCTTCTCACAAAACATACGCACATTCTCATCGTCCCAGCCTATAGTTTTGGATAGCAAGGGGTGCTTCAGTGGGGGCACCTGGGATGTTCACAATTTCTCTCACTGCTGCTGGCTTATGATGGAATGAAACCACACTCCCTGCCTCTACAGGCCCAAAAGCACATTCAACTAATGGGACTGCAGTTCACATGCCCATTGTTGTAACCAGAGGGGCAATTACAGGACTAAAACTTCTTATAGACCTCTGACACTCTTAGCATGGCAACATTGGGCATTTCTCCATCCAAACGCTTTATAATGTGAACTTCTGAAAAATATTAAAAGCAAAAACGTGTATAACCATTAAATCAAATTACTGCCACAATATAATCTAAACTTCATTACACATCACATGGATCAAAGGTAATATTTTTTTATTTTTTTATTTGCCTTTATTTAACCAGGTTAGTCCCTTGAGATACAAGATCCCTTTTACAAGAGAGACCTGGCCAAGAGAGACCGAGCAGCAGCACAAATTACAACATTCAAGATACATTCAAAATCTCACATAAAATTTATTAAAACACGCACACACAGATGATCTGGACCTGACTGATTTTATCAGAGTCTTAAATCTGTTCAAAGAAACAAGGTCCTTGATTTTTATATCAGCCTGTAACCGGTTCCATGTGTATGGAGCAGCAAAACTAAAAGCAGTCTTTCCTAGCTCTGTTCGAGCTCTAGGAACAGCAAGTTGCAAAAACTCACTCGAACGAAGACTGAGCAGACTTTGCCTTCTATTCAGAAGACAACATAAATAATTAGGCAAATTCCCAATTAGTGCTTTGTAAATAAAAACATACCAATGTGCAAAACGTCGTGCCTGCAACAAAGTCCAATTCACTTTTGTGTATAACAAACAATGATGAGTAAGAGGTCGACAGTTTGTTATAAATCGCAAAGCACTATGATACACACTGTCCAGTATGCTCAAACAGTGCACAGGAGCATTCATATACAAAATATCTCCATAATCTAATACAGGCATGAACGTTGCTTCAACTAACTTCTTTTTTACAATAAAAGAAAAACAAGATTTATTTCTATAATAAAAACCTAACAAAAGTCTAAGCTTTTTAATTAGATGTTGAATATAAGGTTTAAAAGATAACTTATATATATATATATATATATATATATATATATATATATATATATATATATATAACCTCACACAGTCAGCAGTTGAATTCCTTGGTTTTCGAACCTCCATTTCTCCAACGGGTCCCGGCTTCACACCCTAAAAGTAGGGACACATTTAGCACTGTTTTAATGGTGGCTACATATGGATGAACATACATGTGACATACAAACTGACATGCTAGGTAACTCGCTGCTCGGTGTCTGTGCAGCTTTGGACTGGGGGTACAGCAGGAATATCTAGCTGAGAATAGTGTGCAGTCTGATAAAGAAGGGCAACCAAATGATTGCACAGGGCACATCCTGCCACACAGGAGCAATGGGTGCTCACCAAAATGACAGGGCTCGAGTGTTTTAACACCATCTAAGGAGAAAAAATATATTAAAATATCTGTTAACATTTTATTGAACAGCAGTAATTGAGCAAAAATAAATAAGTCAGGTAAAGTTTCCCAAATTAGTTGACTGTACACATCCACTTTAATTCACTGAAGGTAGAGAGATAAAATATGTAGGCACATGCAAAAGCTTGGGCACCAAATACCATGTTTTATTGATGCTATAGATTTAGTCAATGTGATTAGTGAAGGGTGTGATTGGAGATGACCACACCTTCAATATTTAATCAGCTTTGCTTATATTATGGCAGTAATCTGATGTAGTGGTTATACACTTCTATACACTTATACATTAAAGGAGTGGTTCCCAAACGTTTTCTGCCGTGCCCCCCATTAATAGATGAGAATAATTTTGCGCCCCCCACTGCGCCCAATATTTTGTTGAGTGAGAACAGGATATTTTGTTTTGCCAGAACAGGAACAACTGTATGTGAAGTCCCTGGAAGTCTTATTCAGCAAAGACCACAGGATTAAGGCTGCTTTTGCTTCTTTAGTTCAGACTGCCATATTTAAATATCTTGCGAAAAAACAGTAATTGTTATGACTGATTAGTGCATGTTTGTACATACATACATACATACATACATATATACACAAACACTTGTGTGTGTGTGTGTAACCATTGATCCTACTCTCAAGGACCTCTCCTGTCACCTTGTTTTTCATTGACACTGTGCAGGGGGGAAGATGAATAAAAATAAAAATGTAATGATATGCTACTTACACAGCAGCTTCATAGTTAGCTAGCTAAAACAAACATCTCAATAGTAAGTAATAGCTTCTGGTCTGTCAAGGTAAATTTATTGATACAATCACTAACGTTAACATGGATACAAGGAAGCGTTTGCTAACCATACTTTATTAGATGCAGCACAATATAACTAAAAAAAGATGGCTTAATTGTCAAATTTGATCAAGCCAGTCCAAAGACATTCACAGTTAGCTCGTTAGTTTCCTGTTTACTTCCTAGAAACGTCAGCGGGCGTCATATGCCGACTTGAAGCTGATTGGTTTATGCAAAATAGTAATGCATTGTGGTAGCGAAATCTTATTTTTGCACAGGGAAAAATGGAATAATGTTTGAACAGTTAATGTAGAACTAGAATATATGTAATATAGGACTATTCTGTTTCCTAAAATATATTTAGGTTAATATACTTTTTGGCATACCGTCCTCGAGACATATATGAATTTGCAGCTCTTTATATACTGCACATACCATCTAAACCTGGTTGCCAGATTCGCGGTTTTCACTCCAAATTGGGCTTGTTTGAAACTCCTTCAAAGTTTTTCGTTTTTGGGCTACTTTTGACTTGGCCCACCGCGGGAGTTACAAGTCAACAATAACAATCGATGGCGATATAATACTTAAATAGTCTCAATTTTAACACTCTAACACTTTGGGCTACTTTTGGCTTCTGACGGGCGCATTTTACACTGACTTTGGCCGGGATATTTATGCACGACCTGCCAACCCTGGCCACACTCGCTCGTGTTGACTGCAAGTGCACCAACTTGATCAGTCCACAGAGACAAGCCGGAGCCTTACAAGTGATTGGAAGCTCTTCTAACCAATAGTTTACTTCCTTCTGAAGCTAACCAGCCCTCATTTGCCATGATTGCTCAATTATATTTTTTTATTGAGCCCTCGGAAAGTCGCGCTTCATTTCCAATGTGGGTCCGCTAGCATAGCAACATAAGCTAACCGCTAACCTTTGCTAACCTAAGCCAAGCTCCCCAGAACGCACTATTCGGCGAAACTGAAGCAGTCGTGGATTATTTTGTTCGTTTTTATTCTGATTGTGGATACTTTTGAACATAAACCGATAACTTTTTATGGAATATATGAGCAATTTTCGGCATTTTCGCCAACCCGGAAGTGAGACCGTACACCCGCTACGACGCGACTCAGTGTACACGTGAGTAAAAATTGATAATTTTTCATAAGCGATATTGTACAAAATATATATTCTAATACTAAACATTAGATTATAGACAGTATTGGAGCTTTTGAGTGCTGGAGTACTCTGTATCGTGTCGGATGCTACCGGAGTTGGCTACGGTAGCTTGGCATAGCCTGTCGGACTATATTGGACATAAATATCATATCATACAGGGTTCCCACGGGTCCTTGAAATCCTTGAAAGTTTGTGAATCTGAAAAAATAAGTTCAAGGCCCTGGAAAGTTTTTGAAAACAGGCATAAAAGACAGCCGTCCTTGACGGTCCTTGAATATTTTAGAGGGTTTGAAATTTCACATGGATGAAGACCGCGGTCACAGAATAATAGGGCACAGTTGGTAAGGAAGTCAATATTTACAAAAGATTGCTATGAAAAAGATTGCCATGATGTTTTAAATTTCTCATCCTTTGTTGAAAAAATATGATCTGATATGAGTTGTTATAAAGATTTAAAGAAAGTCTGCAAAGTGATTCCTTTAACATTTTATATTCAGAGTTGACTGTTTCGATGCCCATGTTAAAAGTGAATGACTGTTGAGTTCAAGTGTAATAACAAGATTATCACTGATGGTATGAGACAAAAGATATAATAGATATTCTTTCAAGAAACATCCTAATAAAAATTATAAAACCACAAAGGCTTGTCAAATGGCTCATGTCTTCTAAAGTAAAAGAGACTCATTTCAAAATAATAAATAAGATATATCCTGTAGCCATGTTTCTTGAAAGAAGAGTTAAACTTGATGTGGATTAATGGACCTTTTTTAAGTCAGAAGATGAATCCCAGGAGCATATGTTTTTCCATCTCAATATTTACAAAGTTTTTGCATGGACACTAGAAACTGGATTAATCTCAAACTTCTTTCTTTTGATACCATTATACTTCAGTTCGAATTTCTCTGATTCCATAAATTCACTACCATAAGTGGAGTGGTTAAAAGGCTGTTCTCTTTATGAATGAATATTATTCTTTATTAAGTAGATTTAAAAACTATGCTAGAATCATCTCACGCCAGATTTCTCTAGAAATCTATAGTTCTAATCTCATTATATGGCTTTGCTCCTCTGTTTTATGTATGTACTGTATGTGTATATGCATATGTGTATTATTGTTATTATTATTATTATTTGTCTACTGTCAACGTGTCATTATTTTGCCAGCACAAGTTCATTTAAAATGACATTGATTCTACAGGGCCTATGCTGACTTTTACTTGGCAAAGTTTGGTCATTCTCCTGTAGAGAAATTTGTTTGTTTGTTCAGCACCGAAAGCAAGTGTTTCCTGTAGGTAGTTGTTGATCCTTCAACAACTATAGCCATTTTACGTGAATGTCGTCATCTCAGATGTGCATTGCTAAATTGCCAGTCATGCACAGAAAATTTCAGGATGCATGGCTTGAAATGACATTCAGTCTTTTGAATTTGCGTTGTATTAACATCGTTTTTTGATAACATATTCAGGGGTAAGAGTAGGTAAATGCTGGCAGGTGCTGTCCTTGAATTTGAGGAAGTTGGTCCTGGAAAGTCATTGAAAGGTCCTTGAATTTTATGTTAACCAAGGTGTGGGAACCCTGTCTGACATTCCTGGCATATTAGCATCTGTAATAGAGGTTCTAAAATAAAACAAACCAAGGAATATGGTATTGAAGTGAATCAATATGTTCCCCCAACTGTCTACTTCAGTTTGAGCCATGAATTATCATTTCCCTATATGTACAACCTGAGATATCTAGTTTTATAGTGGACTATGTCGGGAATCTGAGGAATTTTTAAAATGTCCGCCTGGAATGTGTGCACAATAGAGTTAAAATGATCTAAAAAGATGAGCTTCTGAACAAAAATACTGGATATGACTGATTCGTTTTTGATCAGTGTATCTTAATAATCCATCTACTGTCTTTGCAGGTTTGCAACCTACAACCACCTGATGGCCTTCTGGGAACTGATTGAACCTGCAACACATCAGATGATACGGGTCACCAACTCCAAACCTACTTTCTTAATTGGAATGGCACCCCATAGTGCCATAACCTTTGTGTCTGGACTCTATGCTGGGTCTATTAGTGACAGGGAGATGTTCAGACAGTCAGGAATTATTCCTCTACTTACCCATGACATGGCAATAATGGTGGATAAGGGCTTCCTGGTAGACGATCTTGTACCATGTAAGATCCACAGGCCAGTTTTCCTGAAAAGGTGCACACGAATGTCTGCACATGACGTAAAACACACACAGTCCGTAGCCAGGCTCAGGGTACATGTTGAACGGTGCATCCGACAAGTAAAGGAGCACAAATTGTTTGACACCGTCATCCCCATGTCTATTTCAGGCAGCATAAATCAGCTATTTACTGTATCTTGTCTGCTTGTGAACTATCAGAATGGACCACTTGTAAAGACATGGAGCAAATTTTAGAATGTATGCATTTAAATATCGAAAATATGTAAATATGTTTTGATGCTTTATTATTACTGGTCTTAATAACCTGCTGTAATAAACCTTGGCTTGGAGAATCAAAAATCCTTCTCATATTTTTTTTATGTCTGCACTTAAAGGAAGACATAAAAACAGTGGAATTAATCCATTGACAGAAAAAACAAACAAATCACTTCTTAATGAACAACAGATAATTAATCTGACACTATACAGGTAATCATTGTATTTATGTTTTACTGCAAACACTTTTGTATGTAATGGTAAAAGAAAAAATGATCCGCTTTTTCTCTAATGGTGTGCATCACTTCTTGATTTTTGTAAACTCGCTCAACTAGTGTGTCCTCCTGAGCACACACAACAAAATCACACCATTCTAAACCAGTCAAGAGGATCTGTCCCTGAACTTGCCAGCAGTACTTGTGTTGCCTCCGAAGTTTCAAAGCACCGCTTGACATTTTCAGATAGGGGCAGTCCACATAACTCTGAATGTTGGGGCATTTGACTTCTAAGAGTCCAAATGGTGGATTCTCAGAGGGATCGAAGATTACTCCATCAGGGGAACAACCCAGCCATGGAGCATCAGGGTGAATGACAAACCCACATGGTGAATAATTCACATTTTTCAGAATGCAGTACTCTTGAACTGCAACTGGCTCCATATGAATTCCTCCCCTCATGTCCTTGGTCTGGACAGTTCCCCTGTAGATTCTCTCTGCCAAATTCTCTGCAGAAGTATGTCCTCGAACATGGTTTGCCTCATGGAAACGTGTAGATCAGGCATGTCAAACTCAGTTTGGCTGTGGGGCCGGATCCAGACCTTCTGTTCTCAGGTGAGCCGGATCAGTAACTACAAATCAACTCCAAATATTTAGCTTTATTTTTCAGTACTATGCTTTATCATTCAGCCTACATTTTTAGCCTACCCTACATATTATAATCATGGATGAAAAGGGATCTTTTCTAAGCACAACACATTAAAACAATGAAAAAAAAAAAGATTTTCATGTTTGACGGTGAATGTGTTAACAACTGGTTTATTTTAACAGTTGAGTGAATGCAGTTTTATACCTGAAGCAACTTACCACATTAACAAACTCAAGTGGGAGCTATGAAAAAAATATTTTCGCCTTAATAGTCATACTGCTTTGAAATAAATAAAAAAAGAAATACAAATAAAAGTTATAGCAGTGCATGGGTAATAAAATTAGACTACATCAGATCAAACTACTAGGCTGGGCCTACTGAAGCTGAGAACATACTGCACAATATTAATTATCTTTAATATGAAACCAGATGAATCTTATTTTTAATGATCTGTATTCATGAGTGCAAACAAATTTCGTGTCATCACACTTTTTTTCTCTCTCTCTCACTGCATTCCTGCAGTCTACTTGCTGCTGCTGGCTCCTGTAACTTGGCATCTTTTTGCCTTCACAAGTGCATCGATATTAGGTGTCAAATCCTGAGTAGCAGCACATTTAACAATGTCATTCAAGTGTTTATTTGTTAACCTTGAGCGCTGCTTTGTTTTATTATTGTTCATTACAGAGAACACCTGTTCACAAAGATAAGTAGTCCCAAACATGGATAGAACTTATGCAGCCATGGCTGTTAATTTGGGGTAACCTGGCATGAGATATTGATAAAACGTATTCATTTCCACGGACCCAAATTTATCCTTCATAGCAGAATCGCTTCATAGCGGAATTGCATCCTTTGACTGAAGCTTTAACTCGTGTCAGTGCTGCATGCTGTCATTTACTGCCCTCTAGCGACCAGAGAGAGCATTTGATTTGTATTCATTTTTTAAAAATCACAACTTTTGATAGAAATGAGCTAGAGACTTGCTTCATTTTTTGACATACTCAGAAATTTATGCCGGGCCGTATTAAATAATCCAACGGGACGGGTCCGGCCCGCGGGCCCTATGTTTCACATGCCTGCTGTACATGTTACTCTCATCTTTCTCAGACCATGCCATTCTTCACATCAACTCTGCTCCTGTGTTGCAGCTTCAATCCTCTGGCCCATGCTCAATCACACTTCCAGGGACTTAACATGCACTTCTTCCTCTTCTCACAAAACATACGCACATTCTCATCGTCCCAGCCTATAGTTTTGGATAGCAAGGGGTGCTTCAGTGGGGGCACCTGGGATGTTCACAATTTCTCTCACTGCTGCTGGCTTATGATGGAATGAAACCACACTCCCTGCCTCTACAGGCCCAAAAGCACATTCAACTAATGGGACTGCAGTTCACATGCCCATTGTTGTAACCAGAGGGGCAATTACAGGACTAAAACTTCTTATAGACCTCTGACACTCTTAGCATGGCAACATTGGGCATTTCTCCATCCAAACGCTTTATAATGTGAACTTCTGAAAAATATTAAAAGCAAAAACGTGTATAACCATTAAATCAAATTACTGCCACAATATAATCTAAACTTCATTACACATCACATGGATCAAAGGTAATATTTTTTTATTTTTTTATTTGCCTTTATTTAACCAGGTTAGTCCCTTGAGATACAAGATCCCTTTTACAAGAGAGACCTGGCCAAGAGAGACCGAGCAGCAGCACAAATTACAACATTCAAGATACATTCAAAATCTCACATAAAATTTATTAAAACACGCACACACAGATGATCTGGACCTGACTGATTTTATCAGAGTCTTAAATCTGTTCAAAGAAACAAGGTCCTTGATTTTTATATCAGCCTGTAACCGGTTCCATGTGTATGGAGCAGCAAAACTAAAAGCAGTCTTTCCTAGCTCTGTTCGAGCTCTAGGAACAGCAAGTTGCAAAAACTCACTCGAACGAAGACTGAGCAGACTTTGCCTTCTATTCAGAAGACAACATAAATAATTAGGCAAATTCCCAATTAGTGCTTTGTAAATAAAAACATACCAATGTGCAAAACGTCGTGCCTGCAACAAAGTCCAATTCACTTTTGTGTATAACAAACAATGATGAGTAAGAGGTCGACAGTTTGTTATAAATCGCAAAGCACTATGATACACACTGTCCAGTATGCTCAAACAGTGCACAGGAGCATTCATATACAAAATATCTCCATAATCTAATACAGGCATGAACGTTGCTTCAACTAACTTCTTTTTTACAATAAAAGAAAAACAAGATTTATTTCTATAATAAAAACCTAACAAAAGTCTAAGCTTTTTAATTAGATGTTGAATATAAGGTTTAAAAGATAACTTATATATATATATATATATATATATATATATATATATATATATATATATATATATAACCTCACACAGTCAGCAGTTGAATTCCTTGGTTTTCGAACCTCCATTTCTCCAACGGGTCCCGGCTTCACACCCTAAAAGTAGGGACACATTTAGCACTGTTTAATGGTGGCTACATATGGATGAACATACATGTGACATACAAACTGACATGCTAGGTAACTCGCTGCTCGGTGTCTGTGCAGCTTTGGACTGGGGGTACAGCAGGAATATCTAGCTGAGAATAGTGTGCAGTCTGATAAAGAAGGGCAACCAAATGATTGCACAGGGCACATCCTGCCACACAGGAGCAATGGGTGCTCACCAAAATGACAGGGCTCGAGTGTTTTAACACCATCTAAGGAGAAAAAATATATTAAAATATCTGTTAACATTTTATTGAACAGCAGTAATTGAGCAAAAATAAATAAGTCAGGTAAAGTTTCCCAAATTAGTTGACTGTACACATCCACTTTAATTCACTGAAGGTAGAGAGATAAAATATGTAGGCACATGCAAAAGCTTGGGCACCAAATACCATGTTTTATTGATGCTATAGATTTAGTCAATGTGATTAGTGAAGGGTGTGATTGGAGATGACCACACCTTCAATATTTAATCAGCTTTGCTTATATTATGGAAGTAATCTGATGTAGTGGTTATACACTTCTATACACTTATACATTAAAGGAGTGGTTCCCAAACGTTTTCTGCCGTGCCCCCCATTAATAGATGAGAATAATTTTGCGCCCCCCACTGCGCCCAATATTTTGTTGAGTGAGAACAGGATATTTTGTTTTGCCAGAACAGGAACAACTGTATGTGAAGTCCCTGGAAGTCTTATTCAGCAAAGACCACAGGATTAAGGCTGCTTTTGCTTCTTTAGTTCAGACTGCCATATTTAAATATCTTGCGAAAAAACAGTAATTGTTATGACTGATTAGTGCATGTTTGTACATACATACATACATACATACATATATACACAAACACTTGTGTGTGTGTGTGTAACCATTGATCCTACTCTCAAGGACCTCTCCTGTCACCTTGTTTTTCATTGACACTGTGCAGGGGGGAAGATGAATAAAAATAAAAATGTAATGATATGCTACTTACACAGCAGCTTCATAGTTAGCTAGCTAAAACAAACATCTCAATAGTAAGTAATAGCTTCTGGTCTGTCAAGGTAAATTTATTGATACAATCACTAACGTTAACATGGATACAAGGAAGCGTTTGCTAACCATACTTTATTAGATGCAGCACAATATAACTAAAAAAAGATGGCTTAATTGTCAAATTTGATCAAGCCAGTCCAAAGACATTCACAGTTAGCTCGTTAGTTTCCTGTTTACTTCCTAGAAACGTCAGCGGGCGTCATATGCCGACTTGAAGCTGATTGGTTTATGCAAAATAGTAATGCATTGTGGTAGCGAAATCTTATTTTTGCACAGGGAAAAATGGAATAATGTTTGAACAGTTAATGTAGAACTAGAATATATGTAATATAGGACTATTCTGTTTCCTAAAATATATTTAGGTTAATATACTTTTTGGCATACCGTCCTCGAGACATATATGAATTTGCAGCTCTTTATATACTGCACATACCATCTAAACCTGGTTGCCAGATTCGCGGTTTTCACTCCAAATTGGGCTTGTTTGAAACTCCTTCAAAGTTTTTCGTTTTTGGGCTACTTTTGACTTGGCCCACCGCGGGAGTTACAAGTCAACAATAACAATCGATGGCGATATAATACTTAAATAGTCTCAATTTTAACACTCTAACACTTTGGGCTACTTTTGGCTTCTGACGGGCGCATTTTACACTGACTTTGGCCGGGATATTTATGCACGACCTGCCAACCCTGGCCACACTCGCTCGTGTTGACTGCAAGTGCACCAACTTGATCAGTCCACAGAGACAAGCCGGAGCCTTACAAGTGATTGGAAGCTCTTCTAACCAATAGTTTACTTCCTTCTGAAGCTAACCAGCCCTCATTTGCCATGATTGCTCAATTATATTTTTTTATTGAGCCCTCGGAAAGTCGCGCTTCATTTCCAATGTGGGTCCGCTAGCATAGCAACATAAGCTAACCGCTAACCTTTGCTAACCTAAGCCAAGCTCCCCAGAACGCACTATTCGGCGAAACTGAAGCAGTCGTGGATTATTTTGTTCGTTTTTATTCTGATTGTGGATACTTTTGAACATAAACCGATAACTTTTTATGGAATATATGAGCAATTTTCGGCATTTTCGCCAACCCGGAAGTGAGACCGTACACCCGCTACGACGCGACTCAGTGTACACGTGAGTAAAAATTGATAATTTTTCATAAGCGATATTGTACAAAATATATATTCTAATACTAAACATTCGATTATAGACAGTATTGGAGCTTTTGAGTGCTGGAGTACTCTGTATCGTGTCGGATGCTACCGGAGTTGGCTACGGTAGCTTGGCATAGCCTGTCGGACTATATTGGACATAAATATCATATCATACAGGGTTCCCACGGGTCCTTGAAATCCTTGAAAGTTTGTGAATCTGAAAAAATAAGTTCAAGGCCCTGGAAAGTTTTTGAAAACAGGCATAAAAGACAGCCGTCCTTGACGGTCCTTGAATATTTTAGAGGGTTTGAAATTTCACATGGATGAAGACCGCGGTCACAGAATAATAGGGCACAGTTGGTAAGGAAGTCAATATTTACAAAAGATTGCTATGAAAAAGATTGCCATGATGTTTTAAATTTCTCATCCTTTGTTGAAAAAATATGATCTGATATGAGTTGTTATAAAGATTTAAAGAAAGTCTGCAAAGTGATTCCTTTAACATTTTATATTCAGAGTTGACTGTTTCGATGCCCATGTTAAAAGTGAATGACTGTTGAGTTCAAGTGTAATAACAAGATTATCACTGATGGTATGAGACAAAAGATATAATAGATATTCTTTCAAGAAACATCCTAATAAAAATTATAAAACCACAAAGGCTTGTCAAATGGCTCATGTCTTCTAAAGTAAAAGAGACTCATTTCAAAATAATAAATAAGATATATCCTGTAGCCATGTTTCTTGAAAGAAGAGTTAAACTTGATGTGGATTAATGGACCTTTTTTAAGTCAGAAGATGAATCCCAGGAGCATATGTTTTTCCATCTCAATATTTACAAAGTTTTTGCATGGACACTAGAAACTGGATTAATCTCAAACTTCTTTCTTTTGATACCATTATACTTCAGTTCGAATTTCTCTGATTCCATAAATTCACTACCATAAGTGGAGTGGTTAAAAGGCTGTTCTCTTTATGAATGAATATTATTCTTTATTAAGTAGATTTAAAAACTATGCTAGAATCATCTCACGCCAGATTTCTCTAGAAATCTATAGTTCTAATCTCATTATATGGCTTTGCTCCTCTGTTTTATGTATGTACTGTATGTGTATATGCATATGTGTATTATTGTTATTATTATTATTATTTGTCTACTGTCAACGTGTCATTATTTTGCCAGCACAAGTTCATTTAAAATGACATTGATTCTACAGGGCCTATGCTGACTTTTACTTGGCAAAGTTTGGTCATTCTCCTGTAGAGAAATTTGTTTGTTTGTTCAGCACCGAAAGCAAGTGTTTCCTGTAGGTAGTTGTTGATCCTTCAACAACTATAGCCATTTTACGTGAATGTCGTCATCTCAGATGTGCATTGCTAAATTGCCAGTCATGCACAGAAAATTTCAGGATGCATGGCTTGAAATGACATTCAGTCTTTTGAATTTGCGTTGTATTAACATCGTTTTTTGATAACATATTCAGGGGTAAGAGTAGGTAAATGCTGGCAGGTGCTGTCCTTGAATTTGAGGAAGTTGGTCCTGGAAAGTCATTGAAAGGTCCTTGAATTTTATGTTAACCAAGGTGTGGGAACCCTGTCTGACATTCCTGGCATATTAGCATCTGTAATAGAGGTTCTAAAATAAAACAAACCAAGGAATATGGTATTGAAGTGAATCAATATGTTCCCCCAACTGTCTACTTCAGTTTGAGCCATGAATTATCATTTCCCTATATGTACAACCTGAGATATCTAGTTTTATAGTGGACTATGTCGGGAATCTGAGGAATTTTTAAAATGTCCGCCTGGAATGTGTGCACAATAGAGTTAAAATGATCTAAAAAGATGAGCTTCTGAACAAAAATACTGGATATGACTGATTCGTTTTTGATCAGTGTATCTTAATAATCCATCTACTGTCTTTGCAGGTTTGCAACCTACAACCACCTGATGGCCTTCTGGGAACTGATTGAACCTGCAACACATCAGATGATACGGGTCACCAACTCCAAACCTACTTTCTTAATTGGAATGGCACCCCATAGTGCCATAACCTTTGTGTCTGGACTCTATGCTGGGTCTATTAGTGACAGGGAGATGTTCAGACAGTCAGGAATTATTCCTCTACTTACCCATGACATGGCAATAATGGTGGATAAGGGCTTCCTGGTAGACGATCTTGTACCATGTAAGATCCACAGGCCAGTTTTCCTGAAAAGGTGCACACGAATGTCTGCACATGACGTAAAACACACACAGTCCGTAGCCAGGCTCAGGGTACATGTTGAACGGTGCATCCGACAAGTAAAGGAGCACAAATTGTTTGACACCGTCATCCCCATGTCTATTTCAGGCAGCATAAATCAGCTATTTACTGTATCTTGTCTGCTTGTGAACTATCAGAATGGACCACTTGTAAAGACATGGAGCAAATTTTAGAATGTATGCATTTAAATATCGAAAATATGTAAATATGTTTTGATGCTTTATTATTACTGGTCTTAATAACCTGCTGTAATAAACCTTGGCTTGGAGAATCAAAAATCCTTCTCATATTTTTTTTATGTCTGCACTTAAAGGAAGACATAAAAACAGTGGAATTAATCCATTGACAGAAAAAACAAACAAATCACTTCTTAATGAACAACAGATAATTAATCTGACACTATACAGGTAATCATTGTATTTATGTTTTACTGCAAACACTTTTGTATGTAATGGTAAAAGAAAAAATGATCCGCTTTTTCTCTAATGGTGTGCATCACTTCTTGATTTTTGTAAACTCGCTCAACTAGTGTGTCCTCCTGAGCACACACAACAAAATCACACCATTCTAAACCAGTCAAGAGGATCTGTCCCTGAACTTGCCAGCAGTACTTGTGTTGCCTCCGAAGTTTCAAAGCACCGCTTGACATTTTCAGATAGGGGCAGTCCACATAACTCTGAATGTTGGGGCATTTGACTTCTAAGAGTCCAAATGGTGGATTCTCAGAGGGATCGAAGATTACTCCATCAGGGGAACAACCCAGCCATGGAGCATCAGGGTGAATGACAAACCCACATGGTGAATAATTCACATTTTTCAGAATGCAGTACTCTTGAACTGCAACTGGCTCCATATGAATTCCTCCCCTCATGTCCTTGGTCTGGACAGTTCCCCTGTAGATTCTCTCTGCCAAATTCTCTGCAGAAGTATGTCCTCGAACATGGTTTGCCTCATGGAAACGTGTAGATCAGGCATGTCAAACTCAGTTTGGCTGTGGGGCCGGATCCAGACCTTCTGTTCTCAGGTGAGCCGGATCAGTAACTACAAATCAACTCCAAATATTTAGCTTTATTTTTCAGTACTATGCTTTATCATTCAGCCTACATTTTTAGCCTACCCTACATATTATAATCATGGATGAAAAGGGATCTTTTCTAAGCACAACACATTAAAACAATGAAAAAAAAAAAGATTTTCATGTTTGACGGTGAATGTGTTAACAACTGGTTTATTTTAACAGTTGAGTGAATGCAGTTTTATACCTGAAGCAACTTACCACATTAACAAACTCAAGTGGGAGCTATGAAAAAAATATTTTCGCCTTAATAGTCATACTGCTTTGAAATAAATAAAAAAAGAAATACAAATAAAAGTTATAGCAGTGCATGGGTAATAAAATTAGACTACATCAGATCAAACTACTAGGCTGGGCCTACTGAAGCTGAGAACATACTGCACAATATTAATTATCTTTAATATGAAACCAGATGAATCTTATTTTTAATGATCTGTATTCATGAGTGCAAACAAATTTCGTGTCATCACACTTTTTTTCTCTCTCTCTCACTGCATTCCTGCAGTCTACTTGCTGCTGCTGGCTCCTGTAACTTGGCATCTTTTTGCCTTCACAAGTGCATCGATATTAGGTGTCAAATCCTGAGTAGCAGCACATTTAACAATGTCATTCAAGTGTTTATTTGTTAACCTTGAGCGCTGCTTTGTTTTATTATTGTTCATTACAGAGAACACCTGTTCACAAAGATAAGTAGTCCCAAACATGGATAGAACTTATGCAGCCATGGCTGTTAATTTGGGGTAACCTGGCATGAGATATTGATAAAACGTATTCATTTCCACGGACCCAAATTTATCCTTCATAGCAGAATCGCTTCATAGCGGAATTGCATCCTTTGACTGAAGCTTTAACTCGTGTCAGTGCTGCATGCTGTCATTTACTGCCCTCTAGCGACCAGAGAGAGCATTTGATTTGTATTCATTTTTTAAAAATCACAACTTTTGATAGAAATGAGCTAGAGACTTGCTTCATTTTTTGACATACTCAGAAATTTATGCCGGGCCGTATTAAATAATCCAACGGGACGGGTCCGGCCCGCGGGCCCTATGTTTCACATGCCTGCTGTACATGTTACTCTCATCTTTCTCAGACCATGCCATTCTTCACATCAACTCTGCTCCTGTGTTGCAGCTTCAATCCTCTGGCCCATGCTCAATCACACTTCCAGGGACTTAACATGCACTTCTTCCTCTTCTCACAAAACATACGCACATTCTCATCGTCCCAGCCTATAGTTTTGGATAGCAAGGGGTGCTTCAGTGGGGGCACCTGGGATGTTCACAATTTCTCTCACTGCTGCTGGCTTATGATGGAATGAAACCACACTCCCTGCCTCTACAGGCCCAAAAGCACATTCAACTAATGGGACTGCAGTTCACATGCCCATTGTTGTAACCAGAGGGGCAATTACAGGACTAAAACTTCTTATAGACCTCTGACACTCTTAGCATGGCAACATTGGGCATTTCTCCATCCAAACGCTTTATAATGTGAACTTCTGAAAAATATTAAAAGCAAAAACGTGTATAACCATTAAATCAAATTACTGCCACAATATAATCTAAACTTCATTACACATCACATGGATCAAAGGTAATATTTTTTTATTTTTTTATTTGCCTTTATTTAACCAGGTTAGTCCCTTGAGATACAAGATCCCTTTTACAAGAGAGACCTGGCCAAGAGAGACCGAGCAGCAGCACAAATTACAACATTCAAGATACATTCAAAATCTCACATAAAATTTATTAAAACACGCACACACAGATGATCTGGACCTGACTGATTTTATCAGAGTCTTAAATCTGTTCAAAGAAACAAGGTCCTTGATTTTTATATCAGCCTGTAACCGGTTCCATGTGTATGGAGCAGCAAAACTAAAAGCAGTCTTTCCTAGCTCTGTTCGAGCTCTAGGAACAGCAAGTTGCAAAAACTCACTCGAACGAAGACTGAGCAGACTTTGCCTTCTATTCAGAAGACAACATAAATAATTAGGCAAATTCCCAATTAGTGCTTTGTAAATAAAAACATACCAATGTGCAAAACGTCGTGCCTGCAACAAAGTCCAATTCACTTTTGTGTATAACAAACAATGATGAGTAAGAGGTCGACAGTTTGTTATAAATCGCAAAGCACTATGATACACACTGTCCAGTATGCTCAAACAGTGCACAGGAGCATTCATATACAAAATATCTCCATAATCTAATACAGGCATGAACGTTGCTTCAACTAACTTCTTTTTTACAATAAAAGAAAAACAAGATTTATTTCTATAATAAAAACCTAACAAAAGTCTAAGCTTTTTAATTAGATGTTGAATATAAGGTTTAAAAGATAACTTATATATATATATATATATATATATATATATATATATATATATATATATACAGTTGTGATCAAATTTATTCAACCCCCAATGCTGCGAAGGGTTTTATGGAATTCAGTGCACATTTGTAATTGTGTTCATAATGAAATCTTACAAGGACTTGTTAAAGAACTAAATGCAACTAAGATAGCATCAATTTTTTTTGTCATAAAGTATTAAATGGCCTTTTTGTGATTTCTTCATTGACACAATTATTCAACCCCTTTACGACTACCACTCCTAAGAACAGAGGTTCATTCCATTGTTTTCCATCAGGTATTGAAAACATCTGTGGATGTCAACGAGCAGCAATCAAGCATGATAAGCACCAATTAGGCAGATTTAAAAGGACTGTGATACTCAGCTCCTTCTAGACATCTACTGGTGTGTTTCCAAGCATGGTGAAGGCAAGAGAATGGTCCCAGAAGACAAGAGAAGAGGTTATTGCTCTTCACAAGAATGGCAATGGATATAAAAAGATTGCGAAGTTGTTAAATATTCCAAGAGACACTATCGGAAGTATCATTCGCAAGTTCAAGTTAAAGGGCACAGTGGAAACGTTACCTGGTTGTGGCAGAAAGAAGATCCTGACCGCGACTGCTGTGCGCTACCTGAAGCGTAATGTGGAGAAAAATCCCCGCGTGACTGCTAAGGAACTGAAAAAAGACCTGTCAGATGTGGGCACTGAAGTTTCAGCTCAGACAATAAGGCGCGCACTGCATAACGAAGACCTCCATGCCAGAACGCCCAGACGCACCCCCTTGCTGACTCCAAAGAACAAGAAAAGTCGACTGCAGTATGCCAAAAGTCATGTGGACAAGCCACAAAGGTTTTGGAACAGTGTACTGTGGTCAGATGAAACTAAATTAGAACTGTTTGGGACAATGGACCAGCGCTATGTTTGGAGAAGGAAGAACCAGGCTTATGAACAAAAGAACACCTTGCCTACTGTGAAGCATGGCGGGGGGTCAATTATGCTTTGGGGCTGTTTTGCTTCTAATGGTACAGGAAAGCTTCAACGTGTGCAGGGTACCATGAATTCCCTTCAGTACCAGGAGATCTTGGAGAAAAATGTGATGGAGTCAGTCACAAACCTGCGGCTTGGGAGACGTTGGACCTTCCAACAGGACAATGATCCGAAGCACACATCCAAGTCCACTTGAGCATGGTTGAACATGAAAGGCTGGAACATTCTAGAGTGGCCATCGCAATCACCAGACTTAAATCCAATTGAGAACCTCTGGTGGGACCTAAAGAAGGCAGTTGCAGTGCGCAAGCCTAAGAATGTGACTGAACTGGAGGCTTTTGCCCATGAAGAATGGGCTAAGATACCCATAGGTCGCTGCAAGACACTTGTGTCAAGCTATGCTTCACGCTTGAAAGCTGTCATAACTGGAAAAGGATGTTGTACTAAGTACTAAAAAATAATGTCACTAGGGGGTTGAATAAAACTGATAATGATGTGAGCACAGTAAAGACATTTGTGGTTATTCCATCATAAATATTATGTTATGTTTGTCTAATTTATAAGTGCCTCTTTGATATAATTGTAAATAAGATGACTGAAATGATCAAAATCAATGTCAAACTGGCCAAAACACTTTATTTCAATGGGGGTTGAATAAATTTGATCACAACTGTATAACCTCACACAGTCAGCAGTTGAATTCCTTGGTTTTCGAACCTCCATTTCTCCAACGGGTCCCGGCTTCACACCCTAAAAGTAGGGACACATTTAGCACTGTTTTAATGGTGGCTACATATGGATGAACATACATGTGACATACAAACTGACATGCTAGGTAACTCGCTGCTCGGTGTCTGTGCAGCTTTGGACTGGGGGTACAGCAGGAATATCTAGCTGAGAATAGTGTGCAGTCTGATAAAGAAGGGCAACCAAATGATTGCACAGGGCACATCCTGCCACACAGGAGCAATGGGTGCTCACCAAAATGACAGGGCTCGAGTGTTTTAACACCATCTAAGGAGAAAAAATATATTAAAATATCTGTTAACATTTTATTGAACAGCAGTAATTGAGCAAAAATAAATAAGTCAGGTAAAGTTTCCCAAATTAGTTGACTGTACACATCCACTTTAATTCACTGAAGGTAGAGAGATAAAATATGTAGGCACATGCAAAAGCTTGGGCACCAAATACCATGTTTTATTGATGCTATAGATTTAGTCAATGTGATTAGTGAAGGGTGTGATTGGAGATGACCACACCTTCAATATTTAATCAGCTTTGCTTATATTATGGCAGTAATCTGATGTAGTGGTTATACACTTCTATACACTTATACATTAAAGGAGTGGTTCCCAAACGTTTTCTGCCGTGCCCCCCATTAATAGATGAGAATAATTTTGCGCCCCCCACTGCGCCCAATATTTTGTTGAGTGAGAACAGGATATTTTGTTTTGCCAGAACAGGAACAACTGTATGTGAAGTCCCTGGAAGTCTTATTCAGCAAAGACCACAGGATTAAGGCTGCTTTTGCTTCTTTAGTTCAGACTGCCATATTTAAATATCTTGCGAAAAAACAGTAATTGTTATGACTGATTAGTGCATGTTTGTACATACATACATACATACATACATATATACACAAACACTTGTGTGTGTGTGTGTAACCATTGATCCTACTCTCAAGGACCTCTCCTGTCACCTTGTTTTTCATTGACACTGTGCAGGGGGGAAGATGAATAAAAATAAAAATGTAATGATATGCTACTTACACAGCAGCTTCATAGTTAGCTAGCTAAAACAAACATCTCAATAGTAAGTAATAGCTTCTGGTCTGTCAAGGTAAATTTATTGATACAATCACTAACGTTAACATGGATACAAGGAAGCGTTTGCTAACCATACTTTATTAGATGCAGCACAATATAACTAAAAAAAGATGGCTTAATTGTCAAATTTGATCAAGCCAGTCCAAAGACATTCACAGTTAGCTCGTTAGTTTCCTGTTTACTTCCTAGAAACGTCAGCGGGCGTCATATGCCGACTTGAAGCTGATTGGTTTATGCAAAATAGTAATGCATTGTGGTAGCGAAATCTTATTTTTGCACAGGGAAAAATGGAATAATGTTTGAACAGTTAATGTAGAACTAGAATATATGTAATATAGGACTATTCTGTTTCCTAAAATATATTTAGGTTAATATACTTTTTGGCATACCGTCCTCGAGACATATATGAATTTGCAGCTCTTTATATACTGCACATACCATCTAAACCTGGTTGCCAGATTCGCGGTTTTCACTCCAAATTGGGCTTGTTTGAAACTCCTTCAAAGTTTTTCGTTTTTGGGCTACTTTTGACTTGGCCCACCGCGGGAGTTACAAGTCAACAATAACAATCGATGGCGATATAATACTTAAATAGTCTCAATTTTAACACTCTAACACTTTGGGCTACTTTTGGCTTCTGACGGGCGCATTTTACACTGACTTTGGCCGGGATATTTATGCACGACCTGCCAACCCTGGCCACACTCGCTCGTGTTGACTGCAAGTGCACCAACTTGATCAGTCCACAGAGACAAGCCGGAGCCTTACAAGTGATTGGAAGCTCTTCTAACCAATAGTTTACTTCCTTCTGAAGCTAACCAGCCCTCATTTGCCATGATTGCTCAATTATATTTTTTTATTGAGCCCTCGGAAAGTCGCGCTTCATTTCCAATGTGGGTCCGCTAGCATAGCAACATAAGCTAACCGCTAACCTTTGCTAACCTAAGCCAAGTTCCCCAGAACGCACTATTCGGCGAAACTGAAGCAGTCGTGGATTATTTTGTTCGTTTTTATTCTGATTGTGGATACTTTTGAACATAAACCGATAACTTTTTATGGAATATATGAGCAATTTTCGGCATTTTCGCCAACCCGGAAGTGAGACCGTACACCCGCTACGACGCGACTCAGTGTACACGTGAGTAAAAATTGATAATTTTTCATAAGCGATATTGTACAAAATATATATTCTAATACTAAACATTCGATTATAGACAGTATTGGAGCTTTTGAGTGCTGGAGTACTCTGTATCGTGTCGGATGCTACCGGAGTTGGCTACGGTAGCTTGGCATAGCCTGTCGGACTATATTGGACATAAATATCATATCATACAGGGTTCCCACGGGTCCTTGAAATCCTTGAAAGTTTGTGAATCTGAAAAAATAAGTTCAAGGCCCTGGAAAGTTTTTGAAAACAGGCATAAAAGACAGCCGTCCTTGACGGTCCTTGAATATTTTAGAGGGTTTGAAATTTCACATGGATGAAGACCGCGGTCACAGAATAATAGGGCACAGTTGGTAAGGAAGTCAATATTTACAAAAGATTGCTATGAAAAAGATTGCCATGATGTTTTAAATTTCTCATCCTTTGTTGAAAAAATATGATCTGATATGAGTTGTTATAAAGATTTAAAGAAAGTCTGCAAAGTGATTCCTTTAACATTTTATATTCAGAGTTGACTGTTTCGATGCCCATGTTAAAAGTGAATGACTGTTGAGTTCAAGTGTAATAACAAGATTATCACTGATGGTATGAGACAAAAGATATAATAGATATTCTTTCAAGAAACATCCTAATAAAAATTATAAAACCACAAAGGCTTGTCAAATGGCTCATGTCTTCTAAAGTAAAAGAGACTCATTTCAAAATAATAAATAAGATATATCCTGTAGCCATGTTTCTTGAAAGAAGAGTTAAACTTGATGTGGATTAATGGACCTTTTTTAAGTCAGAAGATGAATCCCAGGAGCATATGTTTTTCCATCTCAATATTTACAAAGTTTTTGCATGGACACTAGAAACTGGATTAATCTCAAACTTCTTTCTTTTGATACCATTATACTTCAGTTCGAATTTCTCTGATTCCATAAATTCACTACCATAAGTGGAGTGGTTAAAAGGCTGTTCTCTTTATGAATGAATATTATTCTTTATTAAGTAGATTTAAAAACTATGCTAGAATCATCTCACGCCAGATTTCTCTAGAAATCTATAGTTCTAATCTCATTATATGGCTTTGCTCCTCTGTTTTATGTATGTACTGTATGTGTATATGCATATGTGTATTATTGTTATTATTATTATTATTTGTCTACTGTCAACGTGTCATTATTTTGCCAGCACAAGTTCATTTAAAATTACATTGATTCTACAGGGCCTATGCTGACTTTTACTTGGCAAAGTTTGGTCATTCTCCTGTAGAGAAATTTGTTTGTTTGTTCAGCACCGAAAGCAAGTGTTTCCTGTAGGTAGTTGTTGATCCTTCAACAACTATAGCCATTTTACGTGAATGTCGTCATCTCAGATGTGCATTGCTAAATTGCCAGTCATGCACAGAAAATTTCAGGATGCATGGCTTGAAATGACATTCAGTCTTTTGAATTTGCGTTGTATTAACATCGTTTTTTGATAACATATTCAGGGGTAAGAGTAGGTAAATGCTGGCAGGTGCTGTCCTTGAATTTGAGGAAGTTGGTCCTGGAAAGTCATTGAAAGGTCCTTGAATTTTATGTTAACCAAGGTGTGGGAACCCTGTCTGACATTCCTGGCATATTAGCATCTGTAATAGAGGTTCTAAAATAAAACAAACCAAGGAATATGGTATTGAAGTGAATCAATATGTTCCCCCAACTGTCTACTTCAGTTTGAGCCATGAATTATCATTTCCCTATATGTACAACCTGAGATATCTAGTTTTATAGTGGACTATGTCGGGAATCTGAGGAATTTTTAAAATGTCCGCCTGGAATGTGTGCACAATAGAGTTAAAATGATCTAAAAAGATGAGCTTCTGAACAAAAATACTGGATATGACTGATTCGTTTTTGATCAGTGTATCTTAATAATCCATCTACTGTCTTTGCAGGTTTGCAACCTACAACCACCTGATGGCCTTCTGGGAACTGATTGAACCTGCAACACATCAGATGATACGGGTCACCAACTCCAAACCTACTTTCTTAATTGGAATGGCACCCCATAGTGCCATAACCTTTGTGTCTGGACTCTATGCTGGGTCTATTAGTGACAGGGAGATGTTCAGACAGTCAGGAATTATTCCTCTACTTACCCATGACATGGCAATAATGGTGGATAAGGGCTTCCTGGTAGACGATCTTGTACCATGTAAGATCCACAGGCCAGTTTTCCTGAAAAGGTGCACACGAATGTCTGCACATGACGTAAAACACACACAGTCCGTAGCCAGGCTCAGGGTACATGTTGAACGGTGCATCCGACAAGTAAAGGAGCACAAATTGTTTGACACCGTCATCCCCATGTCTATTTCAGGCAGCATAAATCAGCTATTTACTGTATCTTGTCTGCTTGTGAACTATCAGAATGGACCACTTGTAAAGACATGGAGCAAATTTTAGAATGTATGCATTTAAATATCGAAAATATGTAAATATGTTTTGATGCTTTATTATTACTGGTCTTAATAACCTGCTGTAATAAACCTTGGCTTGGAGAATCAAAAATCCTTCTCATATTTTTTTTATGTCTGCACTTAAAGGAAGACATAAAAACAGTGGAATTAATCCATTGACAGAAAAAACAAACAAATCACTTCTTAATGAACAACAGATAATTAATCTGACACTATACAGGTAATCATTGTATTTATGTTTTACTGCAAACACTTTTGTATGTAATGGTAAAAGAAAAAATGATCCGCTTTTTCTCTAATGGTGTGCATCACTTCTTGATTTTTGTAAACTCGCTCAACTAGTGTGTCCTCCTGAGCACACACAACAAAATCACACCATTCTAAACCAGTCAAGAGGATCTGTCCCTGAACTTGCCAGCAGTACTTGTGTTGCCTCCGAAGTTTCAAAGCACCGCTTGACATTTTCAGATAGGGGCAGTCCACATAACTCTGAATGTTGGGGCATTTGACTTCTAAGAGTCCAAATGGTGGATTCTCAGAGGGATAGAAGATTACTCCATCAGGGGAACAACCCAGCCATGGAGCATCAGGGTGAATGACAAACCCACATGGTGAATAATTCACATTTTTCAGAATGCAGTACTCTTGAACTGCAACTGGCTCCATATGAATTCCTCCCCTCATGTCCTTGGTCTGGACAGTTCCCCTGTAGATTCTCTCTGCCAAATTCTCTGCAGAAGTATGTCCTCGAACATGGTTTGCCTCATGGAAACGTGTAGATCAGGCATGTCAAACTCAGTTTGGCTGTGGGGCCGGATCCAGACCTTCTGTTCTCAGGTGAGCCGGATCAGTAACTACAAATCAACTCCAAATATTTAGCTTTATTTTTCAGTACTATGCTTTATCATTCAGCCTACATTTTTAGCCTACCCTACATATTATAATCATGGATGAAAAGGGATCTTTTCTAAGCACAACACATTAAAACAATGAAAAAAAAAAAGATTTTCATGTTTGACGGTGAATGTGTTAACAACTGGTTTATTTTAACAGTTGAGTGAATGCAGTTTTATACCTGAAGCAACTTACCACATTAACAAACTCAAGTGGGAGCTATGAAAAAAATATTTTCGCCTTAATAGTCATACTGCTTTGAAATAAATAAAAAAAGAAATACAAATAAAAGTTATAGCAGTGCATGGGTAATAAAATTAGACTACATCAGATCAAACTACTAGGCTGGGCCTACTGAAGCTGAGAACATACTGCACAATATTAATTATCTTTAATATGAAACCAGATGAATCTTATTTTTAATGATCTGTATTCATGAGTGCAAACAAATTTCGTGTCATCACACTTTTTTTCTCTCTCTCTCACTGCATTCCTGCAGTCTACTTGCTGCTGCTGGCTCCTGTAACTTGGCATCTTTTTGCCTTCACAAGTGCATCGATATTAGGTGTCAAATCCTGAGTAGCAGCACATTTAACAATGTCATTCAAGTGTTTATTTGTTAACCTTGAGCGCTGCTTTGTTTTATTATTGTTCATTACAGAGAACACCTGTTCACAAAGATAAGTAGTCCCAAACATGGATAGAACTTATGCAGCCATGGCTGTTAATTTGGGGTAACCTGGCACGAGATATTGATAAAACGTATTCATTTCCACGGACCCAAATTTATCCTTCATAGCAGAATAGCGGAATTGCATCCTTTGACTGAAGCTTTAACTCGTGTCAGTGCTGCATGCTGTCATTTACTGCCCTCTAGCGACCAGAGAGAGCATTTGATTTGTATTCATTTTTTAAAAATCACAACTTTTGATAGAAATGAGCTAGAGACTTGCTTCATTTTTTGACATACTCAGAAATTTATGCCGGGCCGTATTAAATAATCCAACGGGACGGGTCCGGCCCGCGGGCCCTATGTTTCACATGCCTGCTGTACATGTTACTCTCATCTTTCTCAGACCATGCCATTCTTCACATCAACTCTGCTCCTGTGTTGCAGCTTCAATCCTCTGGCCCATGCTCAATCACACTTCCAGGGACTTAACATGCACTTCTTCCTCTTCTCACAAAACATACGCACATTCTCATCGTCCCAGCCTATAGTTTTGGATAGCAAGGGGTGCTTCAGTGGGGGCACCTGGGATGTTCACAATTTCTCTCACTGCTGCTGGCTTATGATGGAATGAAACCACACTCCCTGCCTCTACAGGCCCAAAAGCACATTCAACTAATGGGACTGCAGTTCACATGCCCATTGTTGTAACCAGAGGGGCAATTACAGGACTAAAACTTCTTATAGACCTCTGACACTCTTAGCATGGCAACATTGGGCATTTCTCCATCCAAACGCTTTATAATGTGAACTTCTGAAAAATATTAAAAGCAAAAACGTGTATAACCATTAAATCAAATTACTGCCACAATATAATCTAAACTTCATTACACATCACATGGATCAAAGGTAATATTTTTTTATTTTTTTATTTGCCTTTATTTAACCAGGTTAGTCCCTTGAGATACAAGATCCCTTTTACAAGAGAGACCTGGCCAAGAGAGACCGAGCAGCAGCACAAATTACAACATTCAAGATACATTCAAAATCTCACATAAAATTTATTAAAACACGCACACACAGATGATCTGGACCTGACTGATTTTATCAGAGTCTTAAATCTGTTCAAAGAAACAAGGTCCTTGATTTTTATATCAGCCTGTAACCGGTTCCATGTGTATGGAGCAGCAAAACTAAAAGCAGTCTTTCCTAGCTCTGTTCGAGCTCTAGGAACAGCAAGTTGCAAAAACTCACTCGAACGAAGACTGAGCAGACTTTGCCTTCTATTCAGAAGACAACATAAATAATTAGGCAAATTCCCAATTAGTGCTTTGTAAATAAAAACATACCAATGTGCAAAACGTCGTGCCTGCAACAAAGTCCAATTCACTTTTGTGTATAACAAACAATGATGAGTAAGAGGTCGACAGTTTGTTATAAATCGCAAAGCACTATGATACACACTGTCCAGTATGCTCAAACAGTGCACAGGAGCATTCATATACAAAATATCTCCATAATCTAATACAGGCATGAACGTTGCTTCAACTAACTTCTTTTTTACAATAAAAGAAAAACAAGATTTATTTCTATAATAAAAACCTAACAAAAGTCTAAGCTTTTTAATTAGATGTTGAATATAAGGTTTAAAAGATAACTTATATATATATATATATATATATATATATATATATATATATATATATATATAACCTCACACAGTCAGCAGTTGAATTCCTTGGTTTTCGAACCTCCATTTCTCCAACGGGTCCCGGCTTCACACCCTAAAAGTAGGGACACATTTAGCACTGTTTTAATGGTGGCTACATATGGATGAACATACATGTGACATACAAACTGACATGCTAGGTAACTCGCTGCTCGGTGTCTGTGCAGCTTTGGACTGGGGGTACAGCAGGAATATCTAGCTGAGAATAGTGTGCAGTCTGATAAAGAAGGGCAACCAAATGATTGCACAGGGCACATCCTGCCACACAGGAGCAATGGGTGCTCACCAAAATGACAGGGCTCGAGTGTTTTAACACCATCTAAGGAGAAAAAATATATTAAAATATCTGTTAACATTTTATTGAACAGCAGTAATTGAGCAAAAATAAATAAGTCAGGTAAAGTTTCCCAAATTAGTTGACTGTACACATCCACTTTAATTCACTGAAGGTAGAGAGATAAAATATGTAGGCACATGCAAAAGCTTGGGCACCAAATACCATGTTTTATTGATGCTATAGATTTAGTCAATGTGATTAGTGAAGGGTGTGATTGGAGATGACCACACCTTCAATATTTAATCAGCTTTGCTTATATTATGGCAGTAATCTGATGTAGTGGTTATACACTTCTATACACTTATACATTAAAGGAGTGGTTCCCAAACGTTTTCTGCCGTGCCCCCCATTAATAGATGAGAATAATTTTGCGCCCCCCACTGCGCCCAATATTTTGTTGAGTGAGAACAGGATATTTTGTTTTGCCAGAACAGGAACAACTGTATGTGAAGTCCCTGGAAGTCTTATTCAGCAAAGACCACAGGATTAAGGCTGCTTTTGCTTCTTTAGTTCAGACTGCCATATTTAAATATCTTGCGAAAAAACAGTAATTGTTATGACTGATTAGTGCATGTTTGTACATACATACATACATACATACATATATACACAAACACTTGTGTGTGTGTGTGTAACCATTGATCCTACTCTCAAGTCATGTGGCTTTTCACTTTTCCTCATAGACCTATGACAAACTGCCCTCACGCGGACCTCTCCTGTCACCTTGTTTTTCATTGACACTGTGCAGGGGGGAAGATGAATAAAAATAAAAATGTAATGATATGCTACTTACACAGCAGCTTCATAGTTAGCTAGCTAAAACAAACATCTCAATAGTAAGTAATAGCTTCTGGTCTGTCAAGGTAAATTTATTGATACAATCACTAACGTTAACATGGATACAAGGAAGCGTTTGCTAACCATACTTTATTAGATGCAGCACAATATAACTAAAAAAAGATGGCTTAATTGTCAAATTTGATCAAGCCAGTCCAAAGACATTCACAGTTAGCTCGTTAGTTTCCTGTTTACTTCCTAGAAACGTCAGCGGGCGTCATATGCCGACTTGAAGCTGATTGGTTTATGCAAAATAGTAATGCATTGTGGTAGCGAAATCTTATTTTTGCACAGGGAAAAATGGAATAATGTTTGAACAGTTAATGTAGAACTAGAATATATGTAATATAGGACTATTCTGTTTCCTAAAATATATTTAGGTTAATATACTTTTTGGCATACCGTCCTCGAGACATATATGAATTTGCAACTCTTTATATACTGCACATACCATCTAAACCTGGTTGCCAGATTCGCGGTTTTCACTCCAAATTGGGCTTGTTTGAAACTCCTTCAAAGTTTTTCGTTTTTGGGCTACTTTTGACTTGGCCCACCGCGGGAGTTACAAGTCAACAATAACAATCGATGGCGATATAATACTTAAATAGTCTCAATTTTAACACTCTAACACTTTGGGCTACTTTTGGCTTCTGACGGGCGCATTTTACACTGACTTTGGCCGGGATATTTATGCACGACCTGCCAACCCTGGCCACACTCGCTCGTGTTGACTGCAAGTGCACCAACTTGATCAGTCCACAGAGACAAGCCGGAGCCTTACAAGTGATTGGAAGCTCTTTTAACCAATAGTTTACTTCCTTCTGAAGCTAACCAGCCCTCATTTGCCATGATTGCTCAATTATATTTTTTTATTGAGCCCTCGGAAAGTCGCGCTTCATTTCCAATGTGGGTCCGCTAGCATAGCAACATAAGCTAACCGCTAACCTTTGCTAACCTAAGCCAAGCTCCCCAGAACGCACTATTCGGCGAAACTGAAGCAGTCGTGGATTATTTTGTTCGTTTTTATTCTGATTGTGGATACTTTTGAACATAAACCGATAACTTTTTATGGAATATATGAGCAATTTTCGGCATTTTCGCCAACCCGGAAGTGAGACCGTACACCCGCTACGACGCGACTCAGTGTACACGTGAGTAAAAATTGATAATTTTTCATAAGCGATATTGTACAAAATATATATTCTAATACTAAACATTAGATTATAGACAGTATTGGAGCTTTTGAGTGCTGGAGTACTCTGTATCGTGTCGGATGCTACCGGAGTTGGCTACGGTAGCTTGGCATAGCCTGTCGGACTATATTGGACATAAATATCATATCATACAGGGTTCCCACGGGTCCTTGAAATCCTTGAAAGTTTGTGAATCTGAAAAAATAAGTTCAAGGCCCTGGAAAGTTTTTGAAAACAGGCATAAAAGACAGCCGTCCTTGACGGTCCTTGAATATTTTAGAGGGTTTGAAATTTCACATGGATGAAGACCGCGGTCACAGAATAATAGGGCACAGTTGGTAAGGAAGTCAATATTTACAAAAGATTGCTATGAAAAAGATTGCCATGATGTTTTAAATTTCTCATCCTTTGTTGAAAAAATATGATCTGATATGAGTTGTTATAAAGATTTAAAGAAAGTCTGCAAAGTGATTCCTTTAACATTTTATATTCAGAGTTGACTGTTTCGATGCCCATGTTAAAAGTGAATGACTGTTGAGTTCAAGTGTAATAACAAGATTATCACTGATGGTATGAGACAAAAGATATAATAGATATTCTTTCAAGAAACATCCTAATAAAAATTATAAAACCACAAAGGCTTGTCAAATGGCTCATGTCTTCTAAAGTAAAAGAGACTCATTTCAAAATAATAAATAAGATATATCCTGTAGCCATGTTTCTTGAAAGAAGAGTTAAACTTGATGTGGATTAATGGACCTTTTTTAAGTCAGAAGATGAATCCCAGGAGCATATGTTTTTCCATCTCAATATTTACAAAGTTTTTGCATGGACACTAGAAACTGGATTAATCTCAAACTTCTTTCTTTTGATACCATTATACTTCAGTTCGAATTTCTCTGATTCCATAAATTCACTACCATAAGTGGAGTGGTTAAAAGGCTGTTCTCTTTATGAATGAATATTATTCTTTATTAAGTAGATTTAAAAACTATGCTAGAATCATCTCACGCCAGATTTCTCTAGAAATCTATAGTTCTAATCTCATTATATGGCTTTGCTCCTCTGTTTTATGTATGTACTGTATGTGTATATGCATATGTGTATTATTGTTATTATTATTATTATTTGTCTACTGTCAACGTGTCATTATTTTGCCAGCACAAGTTCATTTAAAATTACATTGATTCTACAGGGCCTATGCTGACTTTTACTTGGCAAAGTTTGGTCATTCTCCTGTAGAGAAATTTGTTTGTTTGTTCAGCACCGAAAGCAAGTGTTTCCTGTAGGTAGTTGTTGATCCTTCAACAACTATAGCCATTTTACGTGAATGTCGTCATCTCAGATGTGCATTGCTAAATTGCCAGTCATGCACAGAAAATTTCAGGATGCATGGCTTGAAATGACATTCAGTCTTTTGAATTTGCGTTGTATTAACATCGTTTTTTGATAACATATTCAGGGGTAAGAGTAGGTAAATGCTGGCAGGTGCTGTCCTTGAATTTGAGGAAGTTGGTCCTGGAAAGTCATTGAAAGGTCCTTGAATTTTATGTTAACCAAGGTGTGGGAACCCTGTCTGACATTCCTGGCATATTAGCATCTGTAATAGAGGTTCTAAAATAAAACAAACCAAGGAATATGGTATTGAAGTGAATCAATATGTTCCCCCAACTGTCTACTTCAGTTTGAGCCATGAATTATCATTTCCCTATATGTACAACCTGAGATATCTAGTTTTATAGTGGACTATGTCGGGAATCTGAGGAATTTTTAAAATGTCCGCCTGGAATGTGTGCACAATAGAGTTAAAATGATCTAAAAAGATGAGCTTCTGAACAAAAATACTGGATATGACTGATTCGTTTTTGATCAGTGTATCTTAATAATCCATCTACTGTCTTTGCAGGTTTGCAACCTACAACCACCTGATGGCCTTCTGGGAACTGATTGAACCTGCAACACATCAGATGATACGGGTCACCAACTCCAAACCTACTTTCTTAATTGGAATGGCACCCCATAGTGCCATAACCTTTGTGTCTGGACTCTATGCTGGGTCTATTAGTGACAGGGAGATGTTCAGACAGTCAGGAATTATTCCTCTACTTACCCATGACATGGCAATAATGGTGGATAAGGGCTTCCTGGTAGACGATCTTGTACCATGTAAGATCCACAGGCCAGTTTTCCTGAAAAGGTGCACACGAATGTCTGCACATGACGTAAAACACACACAGTCCGTAGCCAGGCTCAGGGTACATGTTGAACGGTGCATCCGACAAGTAAAGGAGCACAAATTGTTTGACACCGTCATCCCCATGTCTATTTCAGGCAGCATAAATCAGCTATTTACTGTATCTTGTCTGCTTGTGAACTATCAGAATGGACCACTTGTAAAGACATGGAGCAAATTTTAGAATGTATGCATTTAAATATCGAAAATATGTAAATATGTTTTGATGCTTTATTATTACTGGTCTTAATAACCTGCTGTAATAAACCTTGGCTTGGAGAATCAAAAATCCTTCTCATATTTTTTTTATGTCTGCACTTAAAGGAAGACATAAAAACAGTGGAATTAATCCATTGACAGAAAAAACAAACAAATCACTTCTTAATGAACAACAGATAATTAATCTGACACTATACAGGTAATCATTGTATTTATGTTTTACTGCAAACACTTTTGTATGTAATGGTAAAAGAAAAAATGATCCGCTTTTTCTCTAATGGTGTGCATCACTTCTTGATTTTTGTAAACTCGCTCAACTAGTGTGTCCTCCTGAGCACACACAACAAAATCACACCATTCTAAACCAGTCAAGAGGATCTGTCCCTGAACTTGCCAGCAGTACTTGTGTTGCCTCCGAAGTTTCAAAGCACTGCTTGACATTTTCAGATAGGGGCAGTCCACATAACTCTGAATGTTGGGGCATTTGACTTCTAAGAGTCCAAATGGTGGATTCTCAGAGGGATCGAAGATTACTCCATCAGGGGAACAACCCAGCCATGGAGCATCAGGGTGAATGACAAACCCACATGGTGAATAATTCACATTTTTCAGAATGCAGTACTCTTGAACTGCAACTGGCTCCATATGAATTCCTCCCCTCATGTCCTTGGTCTGGACAGTTCCCCTGTAGATTCTCTCTGCCAAATTCTCTGCAGAAGTATGTCCTCGAACATGGTTTGCCTCATGGAAACGTGTAGATCAGGCATGTCAAACTCAGTTTGGCTGTGGGGCCGGATCCAGACCTTCTGTTCTCAGGTGAGCCGGATCAGTAACTACAAATCAACTCCAAATATTTAGCTTTATTTTTCAGTACTATGCTTTATCATTCAGCCTACATTTTTAGCCTACCCTACATATTATAATCATGGATGAAAAGGGATCTTTTCTAAGCACAACACATTAAAACAATGAAAAAAAAAAGATTTTCATGTTTGACGGTGAATGTGTTAACAACTGGTTTATTTTAACAGTTGAGTGAATGCAGTTTTATACCTGAAGCAACTCACCACATTAACAAACTCAAGTGGGAGCTATGAAAAAAATATTTTCGCCTTAATAGTCATACTGCTTTGAAATAAATAAAAAAAGAAATACAAATAAAAGTTATAGCAGTGCATGGGTAATAAAATTAGACTACATCAGATCAAACTACTAGGCTGGGCCTACTGAAGCTGAGAACATACTGCACAATATTAATTATCTTTAATATGAAACCAGATGAATCTTATTTTTAATGATCTGTATTCATGAGTGCAAACAAATTTCGTGTCATCACACTTTTTTTCTCTCTCTCTCACTGCATTCCTGCAGTCTACTTGCTGCTGCTGGCTCCTGTAACTTGGCATCTTTTTGCCTTCACAAGTGCATCGATATTAGGTGTCAAATCCTGAGTAGCAGCACATTTAACAATGTCATTCAAGTGTTTATTTGTTAACCTTGAGCGCTGCTTTGTTTTATTATTGTTCATTACAGAGAACACCTGTTCACAAAGATAAGTAGTCCCAAACATGGATAGAACTTATGCAGCCATGGCTGTTAATTTGGGGTAACCTGGCACGAGATATTGATAAAACGTATTCATTTCCACGGACCCAAATTTATCCTTCATAGCAGAATAGCGGAATTGCATCCTTTGACTGAAGCTTTAACTCGTGTCAGTGCTGCATGCTGTCATTTACTGCCCTCTAGCGACCAGAGAGAGCATTTGATTTGTATTCATTTTTTAAAAATCACAACTTTTGATAGAAATGAGCTAGAGACTTGCTTCATTTTTTGACATACTCAGAAATTTATGCCGGGCCGTATTAAATAATCCAACGGGACGGGTCCGGCCCGCGGGCCCTATGTTTCACATGCCTGCTGTACATGTTACTCTCATCTTTCTCAGACCATGCCATTCTTCACATCAACTCTGCTCCTGTGTTGCAGCTTCAATCCTCTGGCCCATGCTCAATCACACTTCCAGGGACTTAACATGCACTTCTTCCTCTTCTCACAAAACATACGCACATTCTCATCGTCCCAGCCTATAGTTTTGGATAGCAAGGGGTGCTTCAGTGGGGGCACCTGGGATGTTCACAATTTCTCTCACTGCTGCTGGCTTATGATGGAATGAAACCACACTCCCTGCCTCTACAGGCCCAAAAGCACATTCAACTAATGGGACTGCAGTTCACATGCCCATTGTTGTAACCAGAGGGGCAATTACAGGACTAAAACTTCTTATAGACCTCTGACACTCTTAGCATGGCAACATTGGGCATTTCTCCATCCAAACGCTTTATAATGTGAACTTCTGAAAAATATTAAAAGCAAAAACGTGTATAACCATTAAATCAAATTACTGCCACAATATAATCTAAACTTCATTACACATCACATGGATCAAAGGTAATATTTTTTTATTTTTTTATTTGCCTTTATTTAACCAGGTTAGTCCCTTGAGATACAAGATCCCTTTTACAAGAGAGACCTGGCCAAGAGAGACCGAGCAGCAGCACAAATTACAACATTCAAGATACATTCAAAATCTCACATAAAATTTATTAAAACACGCACACACAGATGATCTGGACCTGATTGATTTTATCAGAGTCTTAAATCTGTTCAAAGAAACAAGGTCCTTGATTTTTATATCAGCCTGTAACCGGTTCCATGTGTATGGAGCAGCAAAACTAAAAGCAGTCTTTCCTAGCTCTGTTCGAGCTCTAGGAACAGCAAGTTGCAAAAACTCACTCGAACGAAGACTGAGCAGACTTTGCCTTCTATTCAGAAGACAACATAAATAATTAGGCAAATTCCCAATTAGTGCTTTGTAAATAAAAACATACCAATGTGCAAAACGTCGTGCCTGCAACAAAGTCCAATTCACTTTTGTGTATAACAAACAGTGATGAGTAAGAGGTCGACAGTTTGTTATAAATCGCAAAGCACTATGATACACACTGTCCAGTATGCTCAAACAGTGCACAGGAGCATTCATATACAAAATATCTCCATAATCTAATACAGGCATGAACGTTGCTTCAACTAACTTCTTTTTTACAATAAAAGAAAAACAAGATTTATTTCTATAATAAAAACCTAACAAAAGTCTAAGCTTTTTAATTAGATGTTGAATATAAGGTTTAAAAGATAACTTATATATATATATATATATATATATATATATATATAACCTCACACAGTCAGCAGTTGAATTCCTTGGTTTTCGAACCTCCATTTCTCCAACGGGTCCCGGCTTCACACCCTAAAAGTAGGGACACATTTAGCACTGTTTTAATGGTGGCTACATATGGATGAACATACATGTGACATACAAACTGACATGCTAGGTAACTCGCTGCTCGGTGTCTGTGCAGCTTTGGACTGGGGGTACAGCAGGAATATCTAGCTGAGAATAGTGTGCAGTCTGATAAAGAAGGGCAACCAAATGATTGCACAGGGCACATCCTGCCACACAGGAGCAATGGGTGCTCACCAAAATGACAGGGCTCGAGTGTTTTAACACCATCTAAGGAGAAAAAATATATTAAAATATCTGTTAACATTTTATTGAACAGCAGTAATTGAGCAAAAATAAATAAGTCAGGTAAAGTTTCCCAAATTAGTTGACTGTACACATCCACTTTAATTCACTGAAGGTAGAGAGATAAAATATGTAGGCACATGCAAAAGCTTGGGCACCAAATACCATGTTTTATTGATGCTATAGATTTAGTCAATGTGATTAGTGAAGGGTGTGATTGGAGATGACCACACCTTCAATATTTAATCAGCTTTGCTTATATTATGGCAGTAATCTGATGTAGTGGTTATACACTTCTATACACTTATACATTAAAGGAGTGGTTCCCAAACGTTTTCTGCCGTGCCCCCCATTAATAGATGAGAATAATTTTGCGCCCCCCACTGCGCCCAATATTTTGTTGAGTGAGAACAGGATATTTTGTTTTGCCAGAACAGGAACAACTGTATGTGAAGTCCCTGGAAGTCTTATTCAGCAAAGACCACAGGATTAAGGCTGCTTTTGCTTCTTTAGTTCAGACTGCCATATTTACTTCCTAGAAACGTCAGCGGGCGTCATATGCCGACTTGAAGCTGATTGGTTTATGCAAAATAGTAATGCATTGTGGTAGCGAAATCTTATTTTTGCACAGGGAAAAATGGAATAATGTTTGAACAGTTAATGTAGAACTAGAATATATGTAATATAGGACTATTCTGTTTCCTAAAATATATTTAGGTTAATATACTTTTTGGCATACCGTCCTCGAGACATATATGAATTTGCAACTCTTTATATACTGCACATACCATCTAAACCTGGTTGCCAGATTCGCGGTTTTCACTCCAAATTGGGCTTGTTTGAAACTCCTTCAAAGTTTTTCGTTTTTGGGCTACTTTTGACTTGGCCCACCGCGGGAGTTACAAGTCAACAATAACAATCGATGGCGATATAATACTTAAATAGTCTCAATTTTAACACTCTAACACTTTGGGCTACTTTTGGCTTCTGACGGGCGCATTTTACACTGACTTTGGCCGGGATATTTATGCACGACCTGCCAACCCTGGCCACACTCGCTCGTGTTGACTGCAAGTGCACCAACTTGATCAGTCCACAGAGACAAGCCGGAGCCTTACAAGTGATTGGAAGCTCTTCTAACCAATAGTTTACTTCCTTCTGAAGCTAACCAGCCCTCATTTGCCATGATTGCTCAATTATATTTTTTTATTGAGCCCTCGGAAAGTCGCGCTTCATTTCCAATGTGGGTCCGCTAGCATAGCAACATAAGCTAACCGCTAACCTTTGCTAACCTAAGCCAAGCTCCCCAGAACGCACTATTCGGCGAAACTGAAGCAGTCGTGGATTATTTTGTTCGTTTTTATTCTGATTGTGGATACTTTTGAACATAAACCGATAACTTTTTATGGAATATATGAGCAATTTTCGGCATTTTCGCCAACCCGGAAGTGAGACCGTACACCCGCTACGACGCGACTCAGTGTACACGTGAGTAAAAATTGATAATTTTTCATAAGCGATATTGTACAAAATATATATTCTAATACTAAACATTAGATTATAGACAGTATTGGAGCTTTTGAGTGCTGGAGTACTCTGTATCGTGTCGGATGCTACCGGAGTTGGCTACGGTAGCTTGGCATAGCCTGTCGGACTATATTGGACATAAATATCATATCATACAGGGTTCCCACGGGTCCTTGAAATCCTTGAAAGTTTGTGAATCTGAAAAAATAAGTTCAAGGCCCTGGAAAGTTTTTGAAAACAGGCATAAAAGACAGCCGTCCTTGACGGTCCTTGAATATTTTAGAGGGTTTGAAATTTCACATGGATGAAGACCGCGGTCACAGAATAATAGGGCACAGTTGGTAAGGAAGTCAATATTTACAAAAGATTGCTATGAAAAAGATTGCCATGATGTTTTAAATTTCTCATCCTTTGTTGAAAAAATATGATCTGATATGAGTTGTTATAAAGATTTAAAGAAAGTCTGCAAAGTGATTCCTTTAACATTTTATATTCAGAGTTGACTGTTTCGATGCCCATGTTAAAAGTGAATGACTGTTGAGTTCAAGTGTAATAACAAGATTATCACTGATGGTATGAGACAAAAGATATAATAGATATTCTTTCAAGAAACATCCTAATAAAAATTATAAAACCACAAAGGCTTGTCAAATGGCTCATGTCTTCTAAAGTAAAAGAGACTCATTTCAAAATAATAAATAAGATATATCCTGTAGCCATGTTTCTTGAAAGAAGAGTTAAACTTGATGTGGATTAATGGACCTTTTTTAAGTCAGAAGATGAATCCCAGGAGCATATGTTTTTCCATCTCAATATTTACAAAGTTTTTGCATGGACACTAGAAACTGGATTAATCTCAAACTTCTTTCTTTTGATACCATTATACTTCAGTTCGAATTTCTCTGATTCCATAAATTCACTACCATAAGTGGAGTGGTTAAAAGGCTGTTCTCTTTATGAATGAATATTATTCTTTATTAAGTAGATTTAAAAACTATGCTAGAATCATCTCACGCCAGATTTCTCTAGAAATCTATAGTTCTAATCTCATTATATGGCTTTGCTCCTCTGTTTTATGTATGTACTGTATGTGTATATGCATATGTGTATTATTGTTATTATTATTATTATTTGTCTACTGTCAACGTGTCATTATTTTGCCAGCACAAGTTCATTTAAAATTACATTGATTCTACAGGGCCTATGCTGACTTTTACTTGGCAAAGTTTGGTCATTCTCCTGTAGAGAAATTTGTTTGTTTGTTCAGCACCGAAAGCAAGTGTTTCCTGTAGGTAGTTGTTGATCCTTCAACAACTATAGCCATTTTACGTGAATGTCGTCATCTCAGATGTGCATTGCTAAATTGCCAGTCATGCACAGAAAATTTCAGGATGCATGGCTTGAAATGACATTCAGTCTTTTGAATTTGCGTTGTATTAACATCGTTTTTTGATAACATATTCAGGGGTAAGAGTAGGTAAATGCTGGCAGGTGCTGTCCTTGAATTTGAGGAAGTTGGTCCTGGAAAGTCATTGAAAGGTCCTTGAATTTTATGTTAACCAAGGTGTGGGAACCCTGTCTGACATTCCTGGCATATTAGCATCTGTAATAGAGGTTCTAAAATAAAACAAACCAAGGAATATGGTATTGAAGTGAATCAATATGTTCCCCCAACTGTCTACTTCAGTTTGAGCCATGAATTATCATTTCCCTATATGTACAACCTGAGATATCTAGTTTTATAGTGGACTATGTCGGGAATCTGAGGAATTTTTAAAATGTCCGCCTGGAATGTGTGCACAATAGAGTTAAAATGATCTAAAAAGATGAGCTTCTGAACAAAAATACTGGATATGACTGATTCGTTTTTGATCAGTGTATCTTAATAATCCATCTACTGTCTTTGCAGGTTTGCAACCTACAACCACCTGATGGCCTTCTGGGAACTGATTGAACCTGCAACACATCAGATGATACGGGTCACCAACTCCAAACCTACTTTCTTAATTGGAATGGCACCCCATAGTGCCATAACCTTTGTGTCTGGACTCTATGCTGGGTCTATTAGTGACAGGGAGATGTTCAGACAGTCAGGAATTATTCCTCTACTTACCCATGACATGGCAATAATGGTGGATAAGGGCTTCCTGGTAGACGATCTTGTACCATGTAAGATCCACAGGCCAGTTTTCCTGAAAAGGTGCACACGAATGTCTGCACATGACGTAAAACACACACAGTCCGTAGCCAGGCTCAGGGTACATGTTGAACGGTGCATCCGACAAGTAAAGGAGCACAAATTGTTTGACACCGTCATCCCCATGTCTATTTCAGGCAGCATAAATCAGCTATTTACTGTATCTTGTCTGCTTGTGAACTATCAGAATGGACCACTTGTAAAGACATGGAGCAAATTTTAGAATGTATGCATTTAAATATCGAAAATATGTAAATATGTTTTGATGCTTTATTATTACTGGTCTTAATAACCTGCTGTAATAAACCTTGGCTTGGAGAATCAAAAATCCTTCTCATATTTTTTTTATGTCTGCACTTAAAGGAAGACATAAAAACAGTGGAATTAATCCATTGACAGAAAAAACAAACAAATCACTTCTTAATGAACAACAGATAATTAATCTGACACTATACAGGTAATCATTGTATTTATGTTTTACTGCAAACACTTTTGTATGTAATGGTAAAAGAAAAAATGATCCGCTTTTTCTCTAATGGTGTGCATCACTTCTTGATTTTTGTAAACTCGCTCAACTAGTGTGTCCTCCTGAGCACACACAACAAAATCACACCATTCTAAACCAGTCAAGAGGATCTGTCCCTGAACTTGCCAGCAGTACTTGTGTTGCCTCCGAAGTTTCAAAGCACCGCTTGACATTTTCAGATAGGGGCAGTCCACATAACTCTGAATGTTGGGGCATTTGACTTCTAAGAGTCCAAATGGTGGATTCTCAGAGGGATAGAAGATTACTCCATCAGGGGAACAACCCAGCCATGGAGCATCAGGGTGAATGACAAACCCACATGGTGAATAATTCACATTTTTCAGAATGCAGTACTCTTGAACTGCAACTGGCTCCATATGAATTCCTCCCCTCATGTCCTTGGTCTGGACAGTTCCCCTGTAGATTCTCTCTGCCAAATTCTCTGCAGAAGTATGTCCTCGAACATGGTTTGCCTCATGGAAACGTGTAGATCAGGCATGTCAAACTCAGTTTGGCTGTGGGGCCGGATCCAGACCTTCTGTTCTCAGGTGAGCCGGATCAGTAACTACAAATCAACTCCAAATATTTAGCTTTATTTTTCAGTACTATGCTTTATCATTCAGCCTACATTTTTAGCCTACCCTACATATTATAATCATGGATGAAAAGGGATCTTTTCTAAGCACAACACATTAAAACAATGAAAAAAAAAAAGATTTTCATGTTTGACGGTGAATGTGTTAACAACTGGTTTATTTTAACAGTTGAGTGAATGCAGTTTTATACCTGAAGCAACTTACCACATTAACAAACTCAAGTGGGAGCTATGAAAAAAATATTTTCGCCTTAATAGTCATACTGCTTTGAAATAAATAAAAAAAGAAATACAAATAAAAGTTATAGCAGTGCATGGGTAATAAAATTAGACTACATCAGATCAAACTACTAGGCTGGGCCTACTGAAGCTGAGAACATACTGCACAATATTAATTATCTTTAATATGAAACCAGATGAATCTTATTTTTAATGATCTGTATTCATGAGTGCAAACAAATTTCGTGTCATCACACTTTTTTTCTCTCTCTCTCACTGCATTCCTGCAGTCTACTTGCTGCTGCTGGCTCCTGTAACTTGGCATCTTTTTGCCTTCACAAGTGCATCGATATTAGGTGTCAAATCCTGAGTAGCAGCACATTTAACAATGTCATTCAAGTGTTTATTTGTTAACCTTGAGCGCTGCTTTGTTTTATTATTGTTCATTACAGAGAACACCTGTTCACAAAGATAAGTAGTCCCAAACATGGATAGAACTTATGCAGCCATGGCTGTTAATTTGGGGTAACCTGGCACGAGATATTGATAAAACGTATTCATTTCCACGGACCCAAATTTATCCTTCATAGCAGAATCGCTTCATAGCGGAATTGCATCCTTTGACTGAAGCTTTAACTCGTGTCAGTGCTGCATGCTGTCATTTACTGCCCTCTAGCGACCAGAGAGAGCATTTGATTTGTATTCATTTTTTAAAAATCACAACTTTTGATAGAAATGAGCTAGAGACTTGCTTCATTTTTTGACATACTCAGAAATTTATGCCGGGCCGTATTAAATAATCCAACGGGACGGGTCCGGCCCGCGGGCCCTATGTTTCACATGCCTGCTGTACATGTTACTCTCATCTTTCTCAGACCATGCCATTCTTCACATCAACTCTGCTCCTGTGTTGCAGCTTCAATCCTCTGGCCCATGCTCAATCACACTTCCAGGGACTTAACATGCACTTCTTCCTCTTCTCACAAAACATACGCACATTCTCATCGTCCCAGCCTATAGTTTTGGATAGCAAGGGGTGCTTCAGTGGGGGCACCTGGGATGTTCACAATTTCTCTCACTGCTGCTGGCTTATGATGGAATGAAACCACACTCCCTGCCTCTACAGGCCCAAAAGCACATTCAACTAATGGGACTGCAGTTCACATGCCCATTGTTGTAACCAGAGGGGCAATTACAGGACTAAAACTTCTTATAGACCTCTGACACTCTTAGCATGGCAACATTGGGCATTTCTCCATCCAAACGCTTTATAATGTGAACTTCTGAAAAATATTAAAAGCAAAAACGTGTATAACCATTAAATCAAATTACTGCCACAATATAATCTAAACTTCATTACACATCACATGGATCAAAGGTAATATTTTTTTATTTTTTTATTTGCCTTTATTTAACCAGGTTAGTCCCTTGAGATACAAGATCCCTTTTACAAGAGAGACCTGGCCAAGAGAGACCGAGCAGCAGCACAAATTACAACATTCAAGATACATTCAAAATCTCACATAAAATTTATTAAAACACGCACACACAGATGATCTGGACCTGACTGATTTTATCAGAGTCTTAAATCTGTTCAAAGAAACAAGGTCCTTGATTTTTATATCAGCCTGTAACCGGTTCCATGTGTATGGAGCAGCAAAACTAAAAGCAGTCTTTCCTAGCTCTGTTCGAGCTCTAGGAACAGCAAGTTGCAAAAACTCACTCGAACGAAGACTGAGCAGACTTTGCCTTCTATTCAGAAGACAACATAAATAATTAGGCAAATTCCCAATTAGTGCTTTGTAAATAAAAACATACCAATGTGCAAAACGTCGTGCCTGCAACAAAGTCCAATTCACTTTTGTGTATAACAAACAGTGATGAGTAAGAGGTCGACAGTTTGTTATAAATCGCAAAGCACTATGATACACACTGTCCAGTATGCTCAAACAGTGCACAGGAGCATTCATATACAAAATATCTCCATAATCTAATACAGGCATGAACGTTGCTTCAACTAACTTCTTTTTTACAATAAAAGAAAAACAAGATTTATTTCTATAATAAAAACCTAACAAAAGTCTAAGCTTTTTAATTAGATGTTGAATATAAGGTTTAAAAGATAACTTATATATATATATATATATATATATATATATATATATATATATATATATATATATATATATATATAACCTCACACAGTCAGCAGTTGAATTCCTTGGTTTTCGAACCTCCATTTCTCCAACGGGTCCCGGCTTCACACCCTAAAAGTAGGGACACATTTAGCACTGTTTTAATGGTGGCTACATATGGATGAACATACATGTGACATACAAACTGACATGCTAGGTAACTCGCTGCTCGGTGTCTGTGCAGCTTTGGACTGGGGGTACAGCAGGAATATCTAGCTGAGAATAGTGTGCAGTCTGATAAAGAAGGGCAACCAAATGATTGCACAGGGCACATCCTGCCACACAGGAGCAATGGGTGCTCACCAAAATGACAGGGCTCGAGTGTTTTAACACCATCTAAGGAGAAAAAATATATTAAAATATCTGTTAACATTTTATTGAACAGCAGTAATTGAGCAAAAATAAATAAGTCAGGTAAAGTTTCCCAAATTAGTTGACTGTACACATCCACTTTAATTCACTGAAGGTAGAGAGATAAAATATGTAGGCACATGCAAAAGCTTGGGCACCAAATACCATGTTTTATTGATGCTATAGATTTAGTCAATGTGATTAGTGAAGGGTGTGATTGGAGATGACCACACCTTCAATATTTAATCAGCTTTGCTTATATTATGGCAGTAATCTGATGTAGTGGTTATACACTTCTATACACTTATACATTAAAGGAGTGGTTCCCAAACGTTTTCTGCCGTGCCCCCCATTAATAGATGAGAATAATTTTGCGCCCCCCACTGCGCCCAATATTTTGTTGAGTGAGAACAGGATATTTTGTTTTGCCAGAACAGGAACAACTGTATGTGAAGTCCCTGGAAGTCTTATTCAGCAAAGACCACAGGATTAAGGCTGCTTTTGCTTCTTTAGTTCAGACTGCCATATTTAAATATCTTGCGAAAAAACAGTAATTGTTATGACTGATTAGTGCATGTTTGTACATACATACATACATACATACATATATACACAAACACTTGTGTGTGTGTGTGTGTGTAACCATTGATCCTACTCTCAAGTCATGTGGCTTTTCACTTTTCCTCATAGACCTATGACAAACTGCCCTCACGCGGACCTCTCCTGTCACCTTGTTTTTCATTGACACTGTGCAGGGGGGAAGATGAATAAAAATAAAAATGTAATGATATGCTACTTACACAGCAGCTTCATAGTTAGCTAGCTAAAACAAACATCTCAATAGTAAGTAATAGCTTCTGGTCTGTCAAGGTAAATTTATTGATACAATCACTAACGTTAACATGGATACAAGGAAGCGTTTACTAACCATACTTTATTAGATGCAGCACAATATAACTAAAAAAAGATGGCTTAATTGTCAAATTTGATCAAGCCAGTCCAAAGACATTCACAGTTAGCTCGTTAGTTTCCTGTTTACTTCCTAGAAACGTCAGCGGGCGTCATATGCCGACTTGAAGCTGATTGGTTTATGCAAAATAGTAATGCATTGTGGTAGCGAAATCTTATTTTTGCACAGGGAAAAATGGAATAATGTTTGAACAGTTAATGTAGAACTAGAATATATGTAATATAGGACTATTCTGTTTCCTAAAATATATTTAGGTTAATATACTTTTTGGCATACCGTCCTCGAGACATATATGAATTTGCAGCTCTTTATATACTGCACATACCATCTAAACCTGGTTGCCAGATTCGCGGTTTTCACTCCAAATTGGGCTTGTTTGAAACTCCTTCAAAGTTTTTCGTTTTTGGGCTACTTTTGACTTGGCCCACCGCGGGAGTTACAAGTCAACAATAACAATCGATGGCGATATAATACTTAAATAGTCTCAATTTTAACACTCTAACACTTTGGGCTACTTTTGGCTTCTGACGGGCGCATTTTACACTGACTTTGGCCGGGATATTTATGCACGACCTGCCAACCCTGGCCACACTCGCTCGTGTTGACTGCAAGTGCACCAACTTGATCAGTCCACAGAGACAAGCCGGAGCCTTACAAGTGATTGGAAGCTCTTCTAACCAATAGTTTACTTCCTTCTGAAGCTAACCAGCCCTCATTTGCCATGATTGCTCAATTATATTTTTTTATTGAGCCCTCGGAAAGTCGCGCTTCATTTCCAATGTGGGTCCGCTAGCATAGCAACATAAGCTAACCGCTAACCTTTGCTAACCTAAGCCAAGCTCCCCAGAACGCACTATTCGGCGAAACTGAAGCAGTCGTGGATTATTTTGTTCGTTTTTATTCTGATTGTGGATACTTTTGAACATAAACCGATAACTTTTTATGGAATATATGAGCAATTTTCGGCATTTTCGCCAACCCGGAAGTGAGACCGTACACCCGCTACGACGCGACTCAGTGTACACGTGAGTAAAAATTGATAATTTTTCATAAGCGATATTGTACAAAATATATATTCTAATACTAAACATTCGATTATAGACAGTATTGGAGCTTTTGAGTGCTGGAGTACTCTGTATCGTGTCGGATGCTACCGGAGTTGGCTACGGTAGCTTGGCATAGCCTGTCGGACTATATTGGACATAAATATCATATCATACAGGGTTCCCACGGGTCCTTGAAATCCTTGAAAGTTTGTGAATCTGAAAAAATAAGTTCAAGGCCCTGGAAAGTTTTTGAAAACAGGCATAAAAGACAGCCGTCCTTGACGGTCCTTGAATATTTTAGAGGGTTTGAAATTTCACATGGATGAAGACCGCGGTCACAGAATAATAGGGCACAGTTGGTAAGGAAGTCAATATTTACAAAAGATTGCTATGAAAAAGATTGCCATGATGTTTTAAATTTCTCATCCTTTGTTGAAAAAATATGATCTGATATGAGTTGTTATAAAGATTTAAAGAAAGTCTGCAAAGTGATTCCTTTAACATTTTATATTCAGAGTTGACTGTTTCGATGCCCATGTTAAAAGTGAATGACTGTTGAGTTCAAGTGTAATAACAAGATTATCACTGATGGTATGAGACAAAAGATATAATAGATATTCTTTCAAGAAACATCCTAATAAAAATTATAAAACCACAAAGGCTTGTCAAATGGCTCATGTCTTCTAAAGTAAAAGAGACTCATTTCAAAGTAATAAATAAGATATATCCTGTAGCCATGTTTCTTGAAAGAAGAGTTAAACTTGATGTGGATTAATGGACCTTTTTTAAGTCAGAAGATGAATCCCAGGAGCATATGTTTTTCCATCTCAATATTTACAAAGTTTTTGCATGGACACTAGAAACTGGATTAATCTCAAACTTCTTTCTTTTGATACCATTATACTTCAGTTCGAATTTCTCTGATTCCATAAATTCACTACCATAAGTGGAGTGGTTAAAAGGCTGTTCTCTTTATGAATGAATATTATTCTTTATTAAGTAGATTTAAAAACTATGCTAGAATCATCTCACGCCAGATTTCTCTAGAAATCTATAGTTCTAATCTCATTATATGGCTTTGCTCCTCTGTTTTATGTATGTACTGTATGTGTATATGCATATGTGTATTATTGTTATTATTATTATTATTTGTCTACTGTCAACGTGTCATTATTTTGCCAGCACAAGTTCATTTAAAATGACATTGATTCTACAGGGCCTATGCTGACTTTTACTTGGCAAAGTTTGGTCATTCTCCTGTAGAGAAATTTGTTTGTTTGTTCAGCACCGAAAGCAAGTGTTTCCTGTAGGTAGTTGTTGATCCTTCAACAACTATAGCCATTTTACGTGAATGTCGTCATCTCAGATGTGCATTGCTAAATTGCCAGTCATGCACAGAAAATTTCAGGATGCATGGCTTGAAATGACATTCAGTCTTTTGAATTTGCGTTGTATTAACATCGTTTTTTGATAACATATTCAGGGGTAAGAGTAGGTAAATGCTGGCAGGTGCTGTCCTTGAATTTGAGGAAGTTGGTCCTGGAAAGTCATTGAAAGGTCCTTGAATTTTATGTTAACCAAGGTGTGGGAACCCTGTCTGACATTCCTGGCATATTAGCATCTGTAATAGAGGTTCTAAAATAAAACAAACCAAGGAATATGGTATTGAAGTGAATCAATATGTTCCCCCAACTGTCTACTTCAGTTTGAGCCATGAATTATCATTTCCCTATATGTACAACCTGAGATATCTAGTTTTATAGTGGACTATGTCGGGAATCTGAGGAATTTTTAAAATGTCCGCCTGGAATGTGTGCACAATAGAGTTAAAATGATCTAAAAAGATGAGCTTCTGAACAAAAATACTGGATATGACTGATTCGTTTTTGATCAGTGTATCTTAATAATCCATCTACTGTCTTTGCAGGTTTGCAACCTACAACCACCTGATGGCCTTCTGGGAACTGATTGAACCTGCAACACATCAGATGATACGGGTCACCAACTCCAAACCTACTTTCTTAATTGGAATGGCACCCCATAGTGCCATAACCTTTGTGTCTGGACTCTATGCTGGGTCTATTAGTGACAGGGAGATGTTCAGACAGTCAGGAATTATTCCTCTACTTACCCATGACATGGCAATAATGGTGGATAAGGGCTTCCTGGTAGACGATCTTGTACCATGTAAGATCCACAGGCCAGTTTTCCTGAAAAGGTGCACACGAATGTCTGCACATGACGTAAAACACACACAGTCCGTAGCCAGGCTCAGGGTACATGTTGAACGGTGCATCCGACAAGTAAAGGAGCACAAATTGTTTGACACCGTCATCCCCATGTCTATTTCAGGCAGCATAAATCAGCTATTTACTGTATCTTGTCTGCTTGTGAACTATCAGAATGGACCACTTGTAAAGACATGGAGCAAATTTTAGAATGTATGCATTTAAATATCGAAAATATGTAAATATGTTTTGATGCTTTATTATTACTGGTCTTAATAACCTGCTGTAATAAACCTTGGCTTGGAGAATCAAAAATCCTTCTCATATTTTTTTTATGTCTGCACTTAAAGGAAGACATAAAAACAGTGGAATTAATCCATTGACAGAAAAAACAAACAAATCACTTCTTAATGAACAACAGATAATTAATCTGACACTATACAGGTAATCATTGTATTTATGTTTTACTGCAAACACTTTTGTATGTAATGGTAAAAGAAAAAATGATCCGCTTTTTCTCTAATGGTGTGCATCACTTCTTGATTTTTGTAAACTCGCTCAACTAGTGTGTCCTCCTGAGCACACACAACAAAATCACACCATTCTAAACCAGTCAAGAGGATCTGTCCCTGAACTTGCCAGCAGTACTTTGTGTTGCCTCCGAAGTTTCAAAGCACCGCTTGACATTTTCAGATAGGGGCAGTCCACATAACTCTGAATGTTGGGGCATTTGACTTCTAAGAGTCCAAATGGTGGATTCTCAGAGGGATCGAAGATTACTCCATCAGGGGAACAACCCAGCCATGGAGCATCAGGGTGAATGACAAACCCACATGGTGAATAATTCACATTTTTCAGAATGCAGTACTCTTGAACTGCAACTGGCTCCATATGAATTCCTCCCCTCATGTCCTTGGTCTGGACAGTTCCCCTGTAGATTCTCTCTGCCAAATTCTCTGCAGAAGTATGTCCTCGAACATGGTTTGCCTCATGGAAACGTGTAGATCAGGCATGTCAAACTCAGTTTGGCTGTGGGGCCGGATCCAGACCTTCTGTTCTCAGGTGAGCCGGATCAGTAACTACAAATCAACTCCAAATATTTAGCTTTATTTTTCAGTACTATGCTTTATCATTCAGCCTACATTTTTAGCCTACCCTACATATTATAATCATGGATGAAAAGGGATCTTTTCTAAGCACAACACATTAAAACAATGAAAAAAAAAAGATTTTCATGTTTGACGGTGAATGTGTTAACAACTGGTTTATTTTAACAGTTGAGTGAATGCAGTTTTATACCTGAAGCAACTCACCACATTAACAAACTCAAGTGGGAGCTATGAAAAAAATATTTTCGCCTTAATAGTCATACTGCTTTGAAATAAATAAAAAAAGAAATACAAATAAAAGTTATAGCAGTGCATGGGTAATAAAATTAGACTACATCAGATCAAACTACTAGGCTGGGCCTACTGAAGCTGAGAACATACTGCACAATATTAATTATCTTTAATATGAAACCAGATGAATCTTATTTTTAATGATCTGTATTCATGAGTGCAAACAAATTTCGTGTCATCACACTTTTTTTCTCTCTCTCTCACTGCATTCCTGCAGTCTACTTGCTGCTGCTGGCTCCTGTAACTTGGCATCTTTTTGCCTTCACAAGTGCATCGATATTAGGTGTCAAATCCTGAGTAGCAGCACATTTAACAATGTCATTCAAGTGTTTATTTGTTAACCTTGAGCGCTGCTTTGTTTTATTATTGTTCATTACAGAGAACACCTGTTCACAAAGATAAGTAGTCCCAAACATGGATAGAACTTATGCAGCCATGGCTGTTAATTTGGGGTAACCTGGCACGAGATATTGATAAAACGTATTCATTTCCACGGACCCAAATTTATCCTTCATAGCAGAATCGCTTCATAGCGGAATTGCATCCTTTGACTGAAGCTTTAACTCGTGTCAGTGCTGCATGCTGTCATTTACTGCCCTCTAGCGACCAGAGAGAGCATTTGATTTGTATTCATTTTTTAAAAATCACAACTTTTGATAGAAATGAGCTAGAGACTTGCTTCATTTTTTGACATACTCAGAAATTTATGCCGGGCCGTATTAAATAATCCAACGGGACGGGTCCGGCCCGCGGGCCCTATGTTTCACATGCCTGCTGTACATGTTACTCTCATCTTTCTCAGACCATGCCATTCTTCACATCAACTCTGCTCCTGTGTTGCAGCTTCAATCCTCTGGCCCATGCTCAATCACACTTCCAGGGACTTAACATGCACTTCTTCCTCTTCTCACAAAACATACGCACATTCTCATCGTCCCAGCCTATAGTTTTGGATAGCAAGGGGTGCTTCAGTGGGGGCACCTGGGATGTTCACAATTTCTCTCACTGCTGCTGGCTTATGATGGAATGAAACCACACTCCCTGCCTCTACAGGCCCAAAAGCACATTCAACTAATGGGACTGCAGTTCACATGCCCATTGTTGTAACCAGAGGGGCAATTACAGGACTAAAACTTCTTATAGACCTCTGACACTCTTAGCATGGCAACATTGGGCATTTCTCCATCCAAACGCTTTATAATGTGAACTTCTGAAAAATATTAAAAGCAAAAACGTGTATAACCATTAAATCAAATTACTGCCACAATATAATCTAAACTTCATTACACATCACATGGATCAAAGGTAATATTTTTTTATTTTTTTATTTGCCTTTATTTAACCAGGTTAGTCCCTTGAGATACAAGATCCCTTTTACAAGAGAGACCTGGCCAAGAGAGACCGAGCAGCAGCACAAATTACAACATTCAAGATACATTCAAAATCTCACATAAAATTTATTAAAACACGCACACACAGATGATCTGGACCTGACTGATTTTATCAGAGTCTTAAATCTGTTCAAAGAAACAAGGTCCTTGATTTTTATATCAGCCTGTAACCGGTTCCATGTGTATGGAGCAGCAAAACTAAAAGCAGTCTTTCCTAGCTCTGTTCGAGCTCTAGGAACAGCAAGTTGCAAAAACTCACTCGAACGAAGACTGAGCAGACTTTGCCTTCTATTCAGAAGACAACATAAATAATTAGGCAAATTCCCAATTAGTGCTTTGTAAATAAAAACATACCAATGTGCAAAACGTCGTGCCTGCAACAAAGTCCAATTCACTTTTGTGTATAACAAACAGTGATGAGTAAGAGGTCGACAGTTTGTTATAAATCGCAAAGCACTATGATACACACTGTCCAGTATGCTCAAACAGTGCACAGGAGCATTCATATACAAAATATCTCCATAATCTAATACAGGCATGAACGTTGCTTCAACTAACTTCTTTTTTACAATAAAAGAAAAACAAGATTTATTTCTATAATAAAAACCTAACAAAAGTCTAAGCTTTTTAATTAGATGTTGAATATAAGGTTTAAAAGATAACTTATATATATATATATATATATATATATATATATATATATATATATATATATATATATATATATAACCTCACACAGTCAGCAGTTGAATTCCTTGGTTTTCGAACCTCCATTTCTCCAACGGGTCCCGGCTTCACACCCTAAAAGTAGGGACACATTTAGCACTGTTTTAATGGTGGCTACATATGGATGAACATACATGTGACATACAAACTGACATGCTAGGTAACTCGCTGCTCGGTGTCTGTGCAGCTTTGGACTGGGGGTACAGCAGGAATATCTAGCTGAGAATAGTGTGCAGTCTGATAAAGAAGGGCAACCAAATGATTGCACAGGGCACATCCTGCCACACAGGAGCAATGGGTGCTCACCAAAATGACAGGGCTCGAGTGTTTTAACACCATCTAAGGAGAAAAAATATATTAAAATATCTGTTAACATTTTATTGAACAGCAGTAATTGAGCAAAAATAAATAAGTCAGGTAAAGTTTCCCAAATTAGTTGACTGTACACATCCACTTTAATTCACTGAAGGTAGAGAGATAAAATATGTAGGCACATGCAAAAGCTTGGGCACCAAATACCATGTTTTATTGATGCTATAGATTTAGTCAATGTGATTAGTGAAGGGTGTGATTGGAGATGACCACACCTTCAATATTTAATCAGCTTTGCTTATATTATGGCAGTAATCTGATGTAGTGGTTATACACTTCTATACACTTATACATTAAAGGAGTGGTTCCCAAACGTTTTCTGCCGTGCCCCCCATTAATAGATGAGAATAATTTTGCGCCCCCCACTGCGCCCAATATTTTGTTGAGTGAGAACAGGATATTTTGTTTTGCCAGAACAGGAACAACTGTATGTGAAGTCCCTGGAAGTCTTATTCAGCAAAGACCACAGGATTAAGGCTGCTTTTGCTTCTTTAGTTCAGACTGCCATATTTAAATATCTTGCGAAAAAACAGTAATTGTTATGACTGATTAGTGCATGTTTGTACATACATACATACATACATACATATATACACAAACACTTGTGTGTGTGTGTGTGTGTAACCATTGATCCTACTCTCAAGTCATGTGGCTTTTCACTTTTCCTCATAGACCTATGACAAACTGCCCTCACGCGGACCTCTCCTGTCACCTTGTTTTTCATTGACACTGTGCAGGGGGGAAGATGAATAAAAATAAAAATGTAATGATATGCTACTTACACAGCAGCTTCATAGTTAGCTAGCTAAAACAAACATCTCAATAGTAAGTAATAGCTTCTGGTCTGTCAAGGTAAATTTATTGATACAATCACTAACGTTAACATGGATACAAGGAAGCGTTTGCTAACCATACTTTATTAGATGCAGCACAATATAACTAAAAAAAGATGGCTTAATTGTCAAATTTGATCAAGCCAGTCCAAAGACATTCACAGTTAGCTCGTTAGTTTCCTGTTTACTTCCTAGAAACGTCAGCGGGCGTCATATGCCGACTTGAAGCTGATTGGTTTATGCAAAATAGTAATGCATTGTGGTAGCGAAATCTTATTTTTGCACAGGGAAAAATGGAATAATGTTTGAACAGTTAATGTAGAACTAGAATATATGTAATATAGGACTATTCTGTTTCCTAAAATATATTTAGGTTAATATACTTTTTGGCATACCGTCCTCGAGACATATATGAATTTGCAGCTCTTTATATACTGCACATACCATCTTAAACCTGGTTGCCAGATTCGCGGTTTTCACTCCAAATTGGGCTTGTTTGAAACTCCTTCAAAGTTTTTCGTTTTTGGGCTACTTTTGACTTGGCCCACCGCGGGAGTTACAAGTCAACAATAACAATCGATGGCGATATAATACTTAAATAGTCTCAATTTTAACACTCTAACACTTTGGGCTACTTTTGGCTTCTGACGGGCGCATTTTACACTGACTTTGGCCGGGATATTTATGCACGACCTGCCAACCCTGGCCACACTCGCTCGTGTTGACTGCAAGTGCACCAACTTGATCAGTCCACAGAGACAAGCCGGAGCCTTACAAGTGATTGGAAGCTCTTCTAACCAATAGTTTACTTCCTTCTGAAGCTAACCAGCCCTCATTTGCCATGATTGCTCAATTATATTTTTTTATTGAGCCCTCGGAAAGTCGCGCTTCATTTCCAATGTGGGTCCGCTAGCATAGCAACATAAGCTAACCGCTAACCTTTGCTAACCTAAGCCAAGCTCCCCAGAACGCACTATTCGGCGAAACTGAAGCAGTCGTGGATTATTTTGTTCGTTTTTATTCTGATTGTGGATACTTTTGAACATAAACCGATAACTTTTTATGGAATATATGAGCAATTTTCGGCATTTTCGCCAACCCGGAAGTGAGACCGTACACCCGCTACGACGCGACTCAGTGTACACGTGAGTAAAAATTGATAATTTTTCATAAGCGATATTGTACAAAATATATATTCTAATACTAAACATTCGATTATAGACAGTATTGGAGCTTTTGAGTGCTGGAGTACTCTGTATCGTGTCGGATGCTACCGGAGTTGGCTACGGTAGCTTGGCATAGCCTGTCGGACTATATTGGACATAAATATCATATCATACAGGGTTCCCACGGGTCCTTGAAATCCTTGAAAGTTTGTGAATCTGAAAAAATAAGTTCAAGGCCCTGGAAAGTTTTTGAAAACAGGCATAAAAGACAGCCGTCCTTGACGGTCCTTGAATATTTTAGAGGGTTTGAAATTTCACATGGATGAAGACCGCGGTCACAGAATAATAGGGCACAGTTGGTAAGGAAGTCAATATTTACAAAAGATTGCTATGAAAAAGATTGCCATGATGTTTTAAATTTCTCATCCTTTGTTGAAAAAATATGATCTGATATGAGTTGTTATAAAGATTTAAAGAAAGTCTGCAAAGTGATTCCTTTAACATTTTATATTCAGAGTTGACTGTTTCGATGCCCATGTTAAAAGTGAATGACTGTTGAGTTCAAGTGTAATAACAAGATTATCACTGATGGTATGAGACAAAAGATATAATAGATATTCTTTCAAGAAACATCCTAATAAAAATTATAAAACCACAAAGGCTTGTCAAATGGCTCATGTCTTCTAAAGTAAAAGAGACTCATTTCAAAGTAATAAATAAGATATATCCTGTAGCCATGTTTCTTGAAAGAAGAGTTAAACTTGATGTGGATTAATGGACCTTTTTTAAGTCAGAAGATGAATCCCAGGAGCATATGTTTTTCCATCTCAATATTTACAAAGTTTTTGCATGGACACTAGAAACTGGATTAATCTCAAACTTCTTTCTTTTGATACCATTATACTTCAGTTCGAATTTCTCTGATTCCATAAATTCACTACCATAAGTGGAGTGGTTAAAAGGCTGTTCTCTTTATGAATGAATATTATTCTTTATTAAGTAGATTTAAAAACTATGCTAGAATCATCTCACGCCAGATTTCTCTAGAAATCTATAGTTCTAATCTCATTATATGGCTTTGCTCCTCTGTTTTATGTATGTACTGTATGTGTATATGCATATGTGTATTATTGTTATTATTATTATTATTTGTCTACTGTCAACGTGTCATTATTTTGCCAGCACAAGTTCATTTAAAATGACATTGATTCTACAGGGCCTATGCTGACTTTTACTTGGCAAAGTTTGGTCATTCTCCTGTAGAGAAATTTGTTTGTTTGTTCAGCACCGAAAGCAAGTGTTTCCTGTAGGTAGTTGTTGATCCTTCAACAACTATAGCCATTTTACGTGAATGTCGTCATCTCAGATGTGCATTGCTAAATTGCCAGTCATGCACAGAAAATTTCAGGATGCATGGCTTGAAATGACATTCAGTCTTTTGAATTTGCGTTGTATTAACATCGTTTTTTGATAACATATTCAGGGGTAAGAGTAGGTAAATGCTGGCAGGTGCTGTCCTTGAATTTGAGGAAGTTGGTCCTGGAAAGTCATTGAAAGGTCCTTGAATTTTATGTTAACCAAGGTGTGGGAACCCTGTCTGACATTCCTGGCATATTAGCATCTGTAATAGAGGTTCTAAAATAAAACAAACCAAGGAATATGGTATTGAAGTGAATCAATATGTTCCCCCAACTGTCTACTTCAGTTTGAGCCATGAATTATCATTTCCCTATATGTACAACCTGAGATATCTAGTTTTATAGTGGACTATGTCGGGAATCTGAGGAATTTTTAAAATGTCCGCCTGGAATGTGTGCACAATAGAGTTAAAATGATCTAAAAAGATGAGCTTCTGAACAAAAATACTGGATATGACTGATTCGTTTTTGATCAGTGTATCTTAATAATCCATCTACTGTCTTTGCAGGTTTGCAACCTACAACCACCTGATGGCCTTCTGGGAACTGATTGAACCTGCAACACATCAGATGATACGGGTCACCAACTCCAAACCTACTTTCTTAATTGGAATGGCACCCCATAGTGCCATAACCTTTGTGTCTGGACTCTATGCTGGGTCTATTAGTGACAGGGAGATGTTCAGACAGTCAGGAATTATTCCTCTACTTACCCATGACATGGCAATAATGGTGGATAAGGGCTTCCTGGTAGACGATCTTGTACCATGTAAGATCCACAGGCCAGTTTTCCTGAAAAGGTGCACACGAATGTCTGCACATGACGTAAAACACACACAGTCCGTAGCCAGGCTCAGGGTACATGTTGAACGGTGCATCCGACAAGTAAAGGAGCACAAATTGTTTGACACCGTCATCCCCATGTCTATTTCAGGCAGCATAAATCAGCTATTTACTGTATCTTGTCTGCTTGTGAACTATCAGAATGGACCACTTGTAAAGACATGGAGCAAATTTTAGAATGTATGCATTTAAATATCGAAAATATGTAAATATGTTTTGATGCTTTATTATTACTGGTCTTAATAACCTGCTGTAATAAACCTTGGCTTGGAGAATCAAAAATCCTTCTCATATTTTTTTTATGTCTGCACTTAAAGGAAGACATAAAAACAGTGGAATTAATCCATTGACAGAAAAAACAAACAAATCACTTCTTAATGAACAACAGATAATTAATCTGACACTATACAGGTAATCATTGTATTTATGTTTTACTGCAAACACTTTTGTATGTAATGGTAAAAGAAAAAATGATCCGCTTTTTCTCTAATGGTGTGCATCACTTCTTGATTTTTGTAAACTCGCTCAACTAGTGTGTCCTCCTGAGCACACACAACAAAATCACACCATTCTAAACCAGTCAAGAGGATCTGTCCCTGAACTTGCCAGCAGTACTTTGTGTTGCCTCCGAAGTTTCAAAGCACCGCTTGACATTTTCAGATAGGGGCAGTCCACATAACTCTGAATGTTGGGGCATTTGACTTCTAAGAGTCCAAATGGTGGATTCTCAGAGGGATCGAAGATTACTCCATCAGGGGAACAACCCAGCCATGGAGCATCAGGGTGAATGACAAACCCACATGGTGAATAATTCACATTTTTCAGAATGCAGTACTCTTGAACTGCAACTGGCTCCATATGAATTCCTCCCCTCATGTCCTTGGTCTGGACAGTTCCCCTGTAGATTCTCTCTGCCAAATTCTCTGCAGAAGTATGTCCTCGAACATGGTTTGCCTCATGGAAACGTGTAGATCAGGCATGTCAAACTCAGTTTGGCTGTGGGGCCGGATCCAGACCTTCTGTTCTCAGGTGAGCCGGATCAGTAACTACAAATCAACTCCAAATATTTAGCTTTATTTTTCAGTACTATGCTTTATCATTCAGCCTACATTTTTAGCCTACCCTACATATTATAATCATGGATGAAAAGGGATCTTTTCTAAGCACAACACATTAAAACAATGAAAAAAAAAAGATTTTCATGTTTGACGGTGAATGTGTTAACAACTGGTTTATTTTAACAGTTGAGTGAATGCAGTTTTATACCTGAAGCAACTCACCACATTAACAAACTCAAGTGGGAGCTATGAAAAAAATATTTTCGCCTTAATAGTCATACTGCTTTGAAATAAATAAAAAAAGAAATACAAATAAAAGTTATAGCAGTGCATGGGTAATAAAATTAGACTACATCAGATCAAACTACTAGGCTGGGCCTACTGAAGCTGAGAACATACTGCACAATATTAATTATCTTTAATATGAAACCAGATGAATCTTATTTTTAATGATCTGTATTCATGAGTGCAAACAAATTTCGTGTCATCACACTTTTTTTCTCTCTCTCTCACTGCATTCCTGCAGTCTACTTGCTGCTGCTGGCTCCTGTAACTTGGCATCTTTTTGCCTTCACAAGTGCATCGATATTAGGTGTCAAATCCTGAGTAGCAGCACATTTAACAATGTCATTCAAGTGTTTATTTGTTAACCTTGAGCGCTGCTTTGTTTTATTATTGTTCATTACAGAGAACACCTGTTCACAAAGATAAGTAGTCCCAAACATGGATAGAACTTATGCAGCCATGGCTGTTAATTTGGGGTAACCTGGCACGAGATATTGATAAAACGTATTCATTTCCACGGACCCAAATTTATCCTTCATAGCAGAATCGCTTCATAGCGGAATTGCATCCTTTGACTGAAGCTTTAACTCGTGTCAGTGCTGCATGCTGTCATTTACTGCCCTCTAGCGACCAGAGAGAGCATTTGATTTGTATTCATTTTTTAAAAATCACAACTTTTGATAGAAATGAGCTAGAGACTTGCTTCATTTTTTGACATACTCAGAAATTTATGCCGGGCCGTATTAAATAATCCAACGGGACGGGTCCGGCCCGCGGGCCCTATGTTTCACATGCCTGCTGTACATGTTACTCTCATCTTTCTCAGACCATGCCATTCTTCACATCAACTCTGCTCCTGTGTTGCAGCTTCAATCCTCTGGCCCATGCTCAATCACACTTCCAGGGACTTAACATGCACTTCTTCCTCTTCTCACAAAACATACGCACATTCTCATCGTCCCAGCCTATAGTTTTGGATAGCAAGGGGTGCTTCAGTGGGGGCACCTGGGATGTTCACAATTTCTCTCACTGCTGCTGGCTTATGATGGAATGAAACCACACTCCCTGCCTCTACAGGCCCAAAAGCACATTCAACTAATGGGACTGCAGTTCACATGCCCATTGTTGTAACCAGAGGGGCAATTACAGGACTAAAACTTCTTATAGACCTCTGACACTCTTAGCATGGCAACATTGGGCATTTCTCCATCCAAACGCTTTATAATGTGAACTTCTGAAAAATATTAAAAGCAAAAACGTGTATAACCATTAAATCAAATTACTGCCACAATATAATCTAAACTTCATTACACATCACATGGATCAAAGGTAATATTTTTTTATTTTTTTATTTGCCTTTATTTAACCAGGTTAGTCCCTTGAGATACAAGATCCCTTTTACAAGAGAGACCTGGCCAAGAGAGACCGAGCAGCAGCACAAATTACAACATTCAAGATACATTCAAAATCTCACATAAAATTTATTAAAACACGCACACACAGATGATCTGGACCTGACTGATTTTATCAGAGTCTTAAATCTGTTCAAAGAAACAAGGTCCTTGATTTTTATATCAGCCTGTAACCGGTTCCATGTGTATGGAGCAGCAAAACTAAAAGCAGTCTTTCCTAGCTCTGTTCGAGCTCTAGGAACAGCAAGTTGCAAAAACTCACTCGAACGAAGACTGAGCAGACTTTGCCTTCTATTCAGAAGACAACATAAATAATTAGGCAAATTCCCAATTAGTGCTTTGTAAATAAAAACATACCAATGTGCAAAACGTCGTGCCTGCAACAAAGTCCAATTCACTTTTGTGTATAACAAACAGTGATGAGTAAGAGGTCGACAGTTTGTTATAAATCGCAAAGCACTATGATACACACTGTCCAGTATGCTCAAACAGTGCACAGGAGCATTCATATACAAAATATCTCCATAATCTAATACAGGCATGAACGTTGCTTCAACTAACTTCTTTTTTACAATAAAAGAAAAACAAGATTTATTTCTATAATAAAAACCTAACAAAAGTCTAAGCTTTTTAATTAGATGTTGAATATAATGTTTAAAAGATAACTTATATATATATATATATATATATATAACCTCACACAGTCAGCAGTTGAATTCCTTGGTTTTCGAACCTCCATTTCTCCAACGGGTCCCGGCTTCACACCCTAAAAGTAGGGACACATTTAGCACTGTTTTAATGGTGGCTACATATGGATGAACATACATGTGACATACAAACTGACATGCTAGGTAACTCGCTGCTCGGTGTCTGTGCAGCTTTGGACTGGGGGTACAGCAGGAATATCTAGCTGAGAATAGTGTGCAGTCTGATAAAGAAGGGCAACCAAATGATTGCACAGGGCACATCCTGCCACACAGGAGCAATGGGTGCTCACCAAAATGACAGGGCTCGAGTGTTTTAACACCATCTAAGGAGAAAAAATATATTAAAATATCTGTTAACATTTTATTGAACAGCAGTAATTGAGCAAAAATAAATAAGTCAGGTAAAGTTTCCCAAATTAGTTGACTGTACACATCCACTTTAATTCACTGAAGGTAGAGAGATAAAATATGTAGGCACATGCAAAAGCTTGGGCACCAAATACCATGTTTTATTGATGCTATAGATTTAGTCAATGTGATTAGTGAAGGGTGTGATTGGAGATGACCACACCTTCAATATTTAATCAGCTTTGCTTATATTATGGCAGTAATCTGATGTAGTGGTTATACACTTCTATACACTTATACATTAAAGGAGTGGTTCCCAAACGTTTTCTGCCGTGCCCCCCATTAATAGATGAGAATAATTTTGCGCCCCCCACTGCGCCCAATATTTTGTTGAGTGAGAACAGGATATTTTGTTTTGCCAGAACAGGAACAACTGTATGTGAAGTCCCTGGAAGTCTTATTCAG